>NW_027367739.1:0-55329 GCF_046119375.1 Phyllobates terribilis
GGCAGCGGTGAACCCCCAAGGTTCAAATAGAGAAAGGAAAAACACTATGATAACGGAGATCGTTGTGGCAGGCAATGGCCACTTTCCTCCTTTGGGGAAGGCAAATAGGAAGCCTCATGAATGAGTGCAAGAAGGTGGCACATTATACATGGCTATGGTGATTGGACCACAACCCACACCGGGGTTCAGACACTTTGATAATCTGTCTTGGGAGGAGGATGGAGAGAAGGAGGAAGAGAAAGATGATCAGATGCCGGAGGAAGGTGACCCACTGTGCCCAACTATTGCACTAACGACGGAAGAGAAGAACAACATTAGATTACCATGGCAGGATGTGATAATAATAAAGGTTCTCGATCAAAAGATAGGATAAATTTTCTTGAGACGAAAACTCCAACAGAAGTGGAATCCGAAAGGCCAATCCTAATGTCTGACATTGGGAATGATTACTATGTCGTGAAATCTGCAAATAATGAAGATCTAAGTCACGTCCTGACTAATGGACCGTTGTTAATTGGGGATAGCTACCTCACAATGCAATGATGGAAGCCGAACTTCATTGCGGAGGAAGAAAAGCTAAGATTCGTGGTTGCTTGGATTAGAATTCCATCTCTTTCCATGGAATATTTTGGTGGTGGTATATTGGGCAAGATAGGGAGAAACGTCAGGACATTGCTTAAGATAGATAGAACAACAATCATGGAAGAACGAGGAAAATATACCGAGTTGTGTGTGGAGGTGGATCTTGAGAAACCTCTTCTTTCGAAGTTCCGGATAAATGGGAGGGTGTGGAAGGTGAAATATGAAGGATTCAAAATGATATGTTTTGAATGTGGGAATATGGGTCACGATCGTGATAAGTGTTCGGAAAAATCACCGGAACTGAAGGAGAAGAAGAAAGAGGTAGAGGATTCCTTGATGTCAATCATTACTGATTTTCACTAATATGCACCAATATCATACCAAAATGCACGTCAATACAACTATAATGCAAGTATATCATCAACAAATAAGAATGATAATTTCACACCAAACTGAGAGTTGATTGAACATTACCACTAGAAAAAGCAACTATATCATCAACTAATAAATTTCAATGACAATAAAAGGAAAGGTTGTGGTTTAAAAGAAGTGCATCCTGAATGCATGAATGTTCATGAAAGTTCATGAAAGTATAACACATAATGCATGTCAATGCCAATAAAATGCATCAATATCAATAGAAGACTGCAAGGTGAAATCACCTGTTAGATTTGCATGTAGCATCTGCTGAAACAACATCATCAAAAAAGGAGAAACTATTTCTAGAAAAAGGATCAGCCCGAAAAGCTTCACTAGACAATTTTGATTATCAAGATGATATGCAACATGGAATGCCTCGCACATTTCCCGCACATTTCCTTCTTACAATATAGGGTGTCAATTATCATCTACACATCATATCCAAACATATATGCATTTAAATCCTTGCTAAAATTCTTAAAATCAACTATAGTTGTGCCAACATCAGAGTACGGTCCTACTGAACTCTTATACAACTTATACGGGTTGCTTGTACCAAGGTTTGATTTCAAACAATTGATTATGAAATATTGGTGGAAGGGAGTATGTTTCCCGTTATTCTTCAAAAATTCCTTTTGGTGTTCAATAACTATAGGATGTGTATGATGCTCTTGAAATCTGTGCACAGCATAACCCTTGTGTGCTACATACAGAATAGTGACTTTAGCCTTACTATTACACTTGTTTGTTATTCTCCTACTCTTTGGTTCAGACTTACTAGCGTGAGATGATTGGACTCCTTTCCTACTACAAAGCAGATATATCCTCAATGGCATGTTTGATCCATCAGCGCATTTCGTAAGAGTACCTTTTTCGAATACCAAAACCACAATAGTTTTCATAGTATCGATAGAATAGAGCAGCATCAGATAGAGATAGAAAGCATTGTTCAACAAAGGCTTGATGTCAACTACATAATTTGGAATGTAATGTCTCAAACCTCTAGGAGAAACCTCAATAGTAGCTTGAGTATCATTCTTAGGTTTATCTATAAAGGTAAGTTGCATGTGTATTAGATGAATGCTTGTAAACATAAAAGTAAACAAATGCAGGATAATAAGAAAAAATGCATGAAATTGGTACAAAGCATGCCAATAGGAAAAAGGTGCAAGTAAATCAACAAACAATGCATGTCAACCGAACAACAAGTGTAAGCGAACATTGGAACAAGATAAACTGTAGCATGCAAATTAGTAAAAAAATTTCAACACATTCACAAAATTGCATTTTGCATAAAATTGTAAGCGAGTCTGGATCAAAGGTACTGTATACACAAATTTTGGAGCAACAGAATTGCCTGGGAAAAATGGAAGTCATTCGACTATAATGCATCGAATTTACAACAAACTGCATATAAAAGCTAGAAAATCCAAAACAGAGAGTAAGAAGAGCATGCTAATCAAACAAAAAAAATGCTTCGAGTGTAAAAACACAAATAGAACAATCAAAATAACATTGCGTCCGGATCAAAATGAAACAAATAGAAAAATATGAACAAAAACAAAGAGAACCTAAAAATGTAGATCAGTGCAGAAGGAACCAACAAACGCAAAACATAGAGAGAGTTAGAATTTATAGAATAAAAATAACATAACAATAGAGAGAAAGGTAGAAATGCGATGAATAATGATGAAGACAAAGAAAGGAAGAGATTAAACCAACCGGATCCATGACAATGTTGCAAGAAAGAAGAACGAGGAGAAGCTGATTTGCGGATTGTGGAAGAAGAAACCTAACGGAAATGAGAGCACATGAATATCAACGAGCGAATCTGGAACGTCCATTTGAGGTAGATCGGACTGTGGATTGTGGAACCTCAGCTTTAATTAAAGATTATAACTTTGTGCAGAAATAAAGTTAGGAACAAGTAAATAGTAAATTCCAAAGCGATTGTTGATTTGATTACTCATAGGGATTACAACTGTTAGGCGAACACACAGTTCTTAGTTTCTTCTTAAACTCTCATAACTATTGCCTAACTCCTAAACGAAATGCACTAACTCTCAGCACTTTCAACAACAACGTTTAAAGAAGATAAACTACGCTATTTATACTATGACATAATCACCAGGAACTAATTACCGAAAAGCTTGATTAAAACAATAAATAAACTATTAAATCCTAACTAACTGATTACGATAACAAACTCGCTCTAACAAATAATATCCCGAATCTGGTTGTTCTTCGCGTATGAAATCTTTTCCTTTATAGCGCCTTGTAAGATATCTTTCCATTTATACACGCTCGGTCCTCTTCAACGTACTCGGTTCCCTTGAGCGCGTCCTCCTTGTATAGTGCTTTATATCTTTAGCATTTGGTTCCTCACTCTTTTTACTCGGTTCCCTCTTATGGCATTCGGTTCCCTTGCTTCTGGTTAAGCGCGTAAGGTGCTATCCTTCTCCCTGGACTCGCTCTTTCTCCTTTACTTAAGCTCGTTGATTTCCATGCGTAAACCATCTAATTAACTCGTAGGCCTATAGTTTCCTGCGATATCTCACTCAATATTAAGATTAGTATATAAGGTTGTCTGTTATCATTAAAACTGAGACATTATTAGTTTTATGAACTAAGAGGCTAGTTCATATAACCAACAATTTCCCCCTTTTTAATGATGACAAACATAGAATCCTGGCATAGGTGTAGAGTTGATCTAGAATAGAGCTGAGGAGGAAGAAGCTTTCATTCCCCCTTAATCAATTAACAAGTAGCACTCATCACCCTTTAACTTACGATGGGTATTAGTTCCCCCTAAATTAAATAACTCTTATGCCTGTAATATTCCCCCTTTTGACATTATGTAAAAAGATTTGCTTAATATTAATCAAGGAAAACTAAAAGTAGTACTTGCGTGCCTTCTAGAGGAATGATTAAGTGATGCAAAAGAAAACGAAGCAAGTCAATCCCTATCTCAGTACGTTCTAGAGCAAGCAAGTAAGTGATTCAAAGCATACTTATCATTAATTTAAACAAGTGAGCACACAAGATAAACAGTCAAAAGAACAAAAAATACACATAAGTTTTGAGGGGCTTTGGATTTCCTAAGGAGCTCTAAGGGGAGATGAGGTCACAGTCACTCCCAATGGTACTCATCCTCATACTCGTCCTCACAACCTTCCTTGAGCGGCTCAATCACAAGTGCCTTCATGTGATGAAGGTGCCAGTACAAGGCTCATATTTGGCGGCAGCAACGGCTTTGGCGACAACAACAACTTCGGCTCTGGAGGACAACCTCTAAGGTGCATGTTGGTCTGGAGGACAACCTCTAAGGTGCGAAGCTGAATCTCCTCAAGGATCATATTTGGCGGCAGCAGCGGCTTCGGCTCTTTTAGAGGAGTCTTCATGCGTCGAGGCCTTGCTTCAGATTTCGGAGGGGCTGAGGTGTCAGGTTTGGGTTTCGGTTTGGACTTGGGCTCAACTCTGGGAGTAGGGCCCAGTTTGAGCTTCTCAACAAGCGCTTCCATACTGGCATTCTTCACCAACCTGCGCAACCCAGTCTCCGTGATAATGCTTTCAAGGACAGTCTCCTTCACTGGTCTATATATCCCCATCTCGATCATGAGCTTCTTTACTATGTGGGGGTAGGGAAGGACGTGATTCTTATGCATTTTTACCGTCAGCATATGCGATATGATTAGTTGCGGAGTGTCGATTATACTTCCTTCGATCACTTCTCGGAGCAGGCACACGTCATCTATCATCACATTATCTCGCTTCTCTTGCCTCGGGATGACGTTGGCGCATAATGATGTAGTCAAGCTGTTTTGTGCCGAAGCTGAGCAGACACGTCTTGATTTCCTTTGCCGCGCCTTCCCCACTAAGAGCTCTAGCATCTCAGACTTTCCCGATGGCCAGTTATTCTTGGGCAGTGAGGCGTACCCTTCGCCTGTAGGAAGATCAAGAACCTTGGCGAGCAGCTTGATGTTTAGCGTCTTTGGCTCGTCTCCCCAAGGGATCTAAGCGACTGAGTAGGGCTGGCCGGGCGATGGGGGCATGACAACGATGCGCTGTAGAACCTGCGCACCTCATCCTGGTCAACAACAAAGGTCTCGACCTCCAGCTCAGATCAGCGCGTCCTCTCGAGCGACGCTACTGTGGCGGCGACATCGAATTCAACTAGGCTCAGGGTAGCGGCTCGGTCACTACCCTCGTGGAAAAGTTTCCATCCGCCGGAGGGAGGCTATATGCGGAGTCGCCTTAAGTTGTGACGATCTCCTTGGACGGGATCCCTTTGGCTCGCCTATGGGAGGTGGAGGAGGGAGTGATGTCTAGTGGTCGTTTGTGGGAAATTTGCTGGATAGGAGAAGCGGGGAGTGTGAGAGTTAGGTTTGGGGATGTGATAACGAGAGCATGTGGGTTGGATTTATCGTGTAGGGAGGCCGTTGGGGTGTGCTTTGTGGAGTCGGTGGATGAGGCTTTTTGCTCGATGGAGGAGATGTTGTGGATAGGCACTTTGGGTTGTGGGTCTTCCTCCGTTGGTGCAGGGGAGGTGTGGTGTGGAGGTAGTTATGTGATAGGTGGAGGAGGTGGTGAAAGTGATGACTGTGGAGTGGGCTGTTTCTTCGGGACCAAGGGGTATTGAACTGGAGGAGCTAGGGTCATCGGAGTAGGTTCTTGAGATGTGGACGATGGTGATGAGTAGGCGGTGGAAATGTTATCCATAAACGCCTTGTACTTGAGGTACTCATCCCACTGTTCTGCGCTTATGTTCATGGGATTGGCCATTTTTGAAGATTTTGAGTGAGCTTTGTGAGTGAGAGAGAGAGATTCAAGAGTGAGAATTTATGTGTAGGATGAATAGTGTGAAAGTGGTGAAGGGGGTCTGAATCTAGGTTGGGAGATATTTATAGAGGATTATGAACGATCGAATCCCAACGGCTTTAAGTCGGTTCACATACGGCGTCTCGATCTTTGTAGAAGCAAGTGGCCGTTGGGGAACTGGCTAGTAATGATTGCCTATAAGATAGCCGACCGTTGAGATGCTCGGTCCCTAAGATTCTGTCGATCCCCATGCTCAGTTCCTATTCTAGTCTACGCTTTACCCTTTTCTTGGTTACTCGGTCACCATGAATTCTCGGTCCCCATGTTCACACTTCTCTTGATTTGCGCTTGCATTTTCTCATACTACTCGGTCCCATTTTTTGAAGTGTTGTGTCTTAGTTCCCATACTTGGTGGGATATTTTAACCCTCTTAAGCACATAATAATTTCACACACATAAAAGGGACATAGAGGCTCTTTTAAAAACAACAAGTGCTAAGCATATATGGGGAGGATCTTTGACATCTCATTGAATATTCCCAGTTGTGGCTTATTTGGTCATAGGGAACGTGACACCAAGATCTAGGCTAAGGGACTGGCTTATGAGCATGAATCATATCTGGGGGACTTGATCATATGGTTAAGAAGCGATCATCGTGCTTATATATAATGGCTTGAATATGAATAGCATGCATATGGATCAAGTTTTAGAAAGCAATAGTACAATCCTAGAAGGGCCTAATCAAGCGTTTATCATTTAGTATCACACAGAGCATGTGAAGGACATATACCTTTTAAGAGTACATGCTAGGTTTGCGCACGTATTAGTCCTAAGTTCCAAGATTAAAAGAAGCAACAATTTACAAAAGTTTAAGAGAAGAGGCTGACATCGAGGGATATGCTTAATGAAGTGGGATCAATCCCAAGTGAAGTCTGAGTTTGACGAATGATTCCTTGTTCTAGGACTTTGTGAAAGTGTCTTCTATTTGATCCTCAGTCCTACAATGGGCGAGCTCTATATGCTTCTTCTCCACATTGTCTCAAAGGAAATGATGACACACGTCAATGTGCTTAGTTCGAGAATGATGCACAAGGTTCTTTGAGATATTGATCGCGCTAGTGTTGTCACACCTAATTTCAATTGATCCCATCAAAATACCGATGTCCGTGAGTTGTTGCTTGAGCCATAGAAGTTGAGCACAACAAGAAGCAGCTGCTATGTATTATGCCTTGCTGGTAGACACAACTACTGAATTTGCTTGCGACAGCCCCAAGAAACAAGGCATGGGCCTAGGAATTGAGCCATACCTGAGGTGCTCTTTCGATCAATGAGATAACCTGCATAGTCAGCATCTGTGTATCCAACAAGAGTAAAATCGCAGTTCTTAGGGTACCAATAAACACTGGTTATCAGTCCCTTTTAAATAGCAAAAGATTCGCTTGATGATAGCTACATGCGACTCCCTTGGATCAGATTGAAATCATGCACAAAGACTCACTGCAAAAACAATATCAGGCCTAGAGGCAGTTAGGCACATCAAAGATCCTACCGTACCTCTATAGAGTGTTTCGTTCGCCTTTGGTCCATTAAGGTCAGTATCAAGCTTAGTGCCTGTGGACACTGGAGTGTGAAGGGGCTTGCTATTGTCCATCCCAAACTTCTTTATGATCTTCCTTAAATACGTTTGTTAATGGATTTGAATGCCTTCAACCTTTTCCACCACTTGAAGGCCGAGAAAGAAGTTGAGTTCCCCAATCATGCTCATGCTGAACTTTCTACTTATCACATCCTTGAACCTCTCTACAAGAGACATATTAATGGAGCAAAAAATAATGTCTTCTACGTATACCTGAAACACTAGGATGTCGCCCTTAAGTTCCTGGATGAAGAGCGTCTTGTCAATTTTCCCCCCTTTTGTAGTTATTGGCGAGGAGGTACTCGGAGAGACAATCATACCATGCCCTTGGTGCTTGCTTTAATCCATAGAGTGCCTTGTCCAGGAAATACACATGCTCATGGTGTTTTGAGTCCTCGAAGGCCTGGGGGCTGCTTCACATACACTTCTTTGTTGAGCACACCATTGAGTAAGGCCGTCTTCACATCCATTTGAAATAGCTTGAAGCCCTTGTGTGAAGTGAAGGATATCAAAAGATGAATAGCCTCTAATCGAGCGATTGGAGCATAGGTCTCATCATAGTCAATCTTCTCTTGTTGGTTGTACTCTTGAGCTACTAGACGCACTATGTTCCTTAACATAGCTCCTGAGTCATCGAGCTTGTTTACCCAACGAGTTGCTTAGGAACTAGGCACCGGACTTGATTCCGCTTGAACTGATGAAGCTCTTCTTGCATGGCTGCCACCCAATTTGGATCAAGGATGGCCTCTTTGATGTTCTTAGGATCAGTGAGTGAGACAAAGGCGTTGAAGGAACATAAGCTGGTTTCCTCACCAGCTTCATCAAGTGCTTCAACGATTGCCTCTGAAGGTAATAGTTGAGCTACACGAGAGCGAGTGTGAATTCTAGAGGGGACAGGTGTGAGCATGCTCTCTGGAGGGTGAGAACCTCTTTGTTGAAAGGCTCTAGTTGGAGGCGCTATGATCTGGACTGTGTCTGAATGAGTAGTTCCTTCGCCAATACTGTATGAGTTAGTGCCTGAGGGAACTGAGGAAAAATATGGAGGGGCAAGTGGATTTAAGGCTTGAGGAGGAAGGGCTCGATCATTTTCTGAAGGTGCTTCTATGAGGGCGACTTCTGGGAATGGGTCATGGGTTTTTAACGAAGGAGAATGGAACGTGCCTTCATCAAACACCACATGTATGCTCTCCTTGAAGTAGCATAGTGCGTGCCATCTCCACTAAAATCCTGTTCTTTCTTTTAACTACTCCATTCTGTTGTGGAGTCTTAGAGGCTGATAAGTTGTGAGCTATTCCCATTTGAATGTAGTAGCTTAACATATCGCCATTCTCGAATTCAGTTCCATGGTCTGATCTTATAGAGCGCACCTTTAGGGATAAAGAGTTATCAAGTAAGGTGACTAGCTCGATAAAGCGCGAGAAGGTTTGATCCTTGGAGCGCAGGAATAAGGTCCATGTGAACCTGGAATATTCTTCCACGATTACAAAGATATAGCGTGCTCCACCAGTGATTTGAACACGCATTGGCCCACAAAGGTCCATGTGATGTAGCTCGAGGGGCTTCTTTGTTGTGATGTCTGGCTTAGATTTGAACGAGCTTCTGACTTGCTTGCCCTTGACACAATTAGCACAGTGTGTCATGTTCTCTATCTTGATGAGAGGTAAACCTCAAACTAGCTCCTTTGTACGTAGCTTGTTTAGGAGGTGTAGATTGACGTGCCTAGACGTTGATGCCACAAAACGGTTTGATCTTTTATTGTAGCAAGGAAAAGGTGACTCTTTGGTATGTAGCTGGAGTCGAATATATACGTGCTATTGACTCGCTTTTCCCTTAAAATGATTTCTCCAGTAGTGCTTCTCACAAAGCACTTTGAGGTAGTGAAAGTCACCTTGTTTGGTTCCTCATCACAAAGCTGAGCTACACTTAGGAGATAGTAGCGAAGGCTCTCCACAAAGTTCACCATCTGGATCTCTATCTTGTCATTGGTGTACCTTTCCTTGTCCAGTGATTTCTCTAGCTCTCTTGTCACTAAATGATACGCTTTCACCATCATATTTCTGAAAACTTTGTAGTCTCTCATTATCTCCGGTCATGTGACATGAGCAGCCACTCTCTATGTACCATTTCTTCTCGCTGCTCAAGTTTCCCAACAAATAAGCAATCAAACTTTTGGAACCCATCGAAGCTCAACTTTTCTGGGTGGATTAACTTTCTTGTTAGTTCTGAGAGAGAGGCTAAGATCGAGCCTTTGGCCTTTAGGTGAAGAAGCATGCTCTAAGTAAGAAGGGTCGTTCAAGCTACTCACTTCACATGTAGTGCGAGAGGGTGACCTGTATGGTTTGTTACTTAGCGCTTGCATCTTCTTGCAAGAGTGTATAGTGTGACCATTGTTTCCACAAAATCTGCACCATTCATTGTACTTAACATAATCATACTTGCCCTTTCCAGGTCTAAAGGGATTTCTATCCTTAAGATTAGGATTTAGTGTGTTTACTGCGTTCCCTTGGGCTTGGCTCACATACATCTTATGAGCCTTTTCACCCTGAAACCTATAATTGTTATCCCCTGATGGTTGTTCAAGTTCCTTAACCTTATCTCTAAGAATTCATTCTTACTTATACAGATTTGAAGGGCCTTGTCTAAGGTCTCTGCCTTTTCATTTAATTCTCTAGTGACCTTCTCATTAGCACTCGAGCACTTAGAAGAATCTGAGTCATATCCTAATCCAGGTCTAGCCCTAACAAAGACAGTTTGGTTCATCGTTTTCTTATTGATGGATTCAGTTAATTCAGTGATCTTAGCAAGTATGTGCCCTAAGTCGCTTTCTACCTTAGACTCTAAGCGCTTTGACGATCCCCCTTGAGGTTGCTTACCATTGCAGGCCTCGCAAGATTTTGTCATTAAGCTCAGTTCTCTAGATTCTACTAAGGCCTTTTCTTTATTAGCTAACCTAGTGGACAAATCTAGACACTCATTACGTAGTTCAGTGACTTCCTATTCATATTCAGTAATTTTAGATTCTAAAGTTTCATTATCTTCTAACATCCCTTTAATCATGTTAATAAGATCTTTCTATTCAAGCAAGTTTAGACGATTAGGAAAAAGTGTCAAGAGCTTTCACCTCCGAGGCAAGGGCCTTTGCATCATCCATGAGACATTGGCCTTGGAATCCTTTGTGAAAGTCAGCTTCATCATCTTCTTCTCCCCATGAAGAGAAGAGCGCCTTCTTTTCAGTGGCTTTTACCTTTGGGTCAGTGCACGTCTTAGCGAGGTTCCCTTTCTCTTGGAAGTTATAGCACGTGTACACCTTGAGATCACGCTTGGCTGAAGATGACGACTCTCCTGGTCCAGCTCTCTTCTTGAACCACTTCTTGACCATCTTTTTCATGGGGGTGACTTCCGTATCATCGTCCTCATCCTCTACACCGTCATTGATTTCCATCTTCTCAAGCACCTTCGTGAGCTTCAGTGCTGTTCTAGTGGCTTCTTCACTTGTAAGCCCTTTAACAAATCTACATTTTCTTGGTCGAAGAACTTGCCAAATATATCAACCACTAGAAGCTTCTTACAATCTGGAGACATGAGGGAGATTCTTCGAGTGAGCTCGAATTTATCACTCATAGCATAGATGATAACCATTGTTTGCTCTGAAGGGGGAATAGTCTCGCCAGAGGCAGTCAATTTGTTGATCAGAACATGAAGCGCGATTGGCAAGCTGGCACGCTTTCACCAGGAAGTTGTTTGAAGGATTGAAACTCCTTTTGAAGCGTAAATTTTCTGGTATCCTTCTGGTCTTCGCTCCCTCTATGTATGGAGATGATAGATTCCCACATGTCTTTGGTTGTTTGTATGCCAATGACCTTGTCAATGTCTGTGCGAGTGAGTCCGCGCAGAATCAGTTGTCGAGCCTTTGAGTTCTTCTCCATCTTGGCATAGTGTTCTAGTTGCTAATCCTTTCTTTCCTTTAGCTCTGGAAGCACTTCGTCTCCAAGATTTATGATCTTCCAACATTGGTAGTCTTGAGTTCGAATGAATGTCATGTGCACTCCCAACAACCAATCGAGTTCCCTTTCTCGAAGTTGGTGAGGCTTGTTCAGGGACATACCGAGGTTGAATTCTGAGTTCTTCATTGTCGTGTTGGAATTGGATCCTGCTCTGATATCAATTGTGGATCGTGGAACCTTCGCTTTAACTAAAGATTATAACTTTGTGCGGAAATAAAGTTAGGAACAAGTAAATAGTAAATTCCAAAATGATTATTGATTTGTTTAATCGTAGGGATTACAACTGTTAGACGAACACACAGTTCTTAGTTTCTTCCTAAACTCTCATAACTATTGCCTAAGTCCTAAACCAAATGCACTAGCTCTCAGCACTTTCAACAACAACATTTCAAGAAGATAAACTAAGTTATTTATACTATGGCATAATCACCGAGAACTAATTACCAAAAAGCTTGATTAAAACAATAAATAAACTATTAAATCCTAACTAACTGATTACGATAACAAACTCTCTCTAACAAACAAGAACCCGAATCTGATTGTTATTCGCGTATAAAATCTTTCCCTTTATAGCGCCTTATAAGATATCTTTCCATTTATATGCGCTCGGTCCCCTTCAACGTACTCGATTCCCTTGAGCGCGTCCTCCTTATATAACGCTTTAGCTCTGTAATGCTCGGTTCCTCACTCTCTTTACTTGGTTCCCTCCTGTACCGTTCGATTCCCTTGCTTCTGGTTAAGCGCGTAAGGCGCTATCCTTCTCGTTGGACTCGCTCTTGCTCCTTTACTTAAGCTCGTTGATTTCCATGCGTAAACCACCTAATTAACTCGAAGGCCTATAGTTTTCCTGTGATATCTCACTAAATAAACAAATTAGTATATAACGCTGTTTGTTATCATTAAAACTGAGGCATTAATTAGTTGTATGAACTAAGAGGCTAGTTCATATAACCAACACTGACGGTGCTAGTGAGTTCTTTTTTTAAACCATAGGAGTTGTTTGTACTTGATATGTTTCCAAATTCAAATATACAAATTATAGTTGAACTCATTTAGGAAACTTTTCTTTTAAACAGGCGGGTTTAAACATATTTAGTAATCTATAAAAAAACGAATTCATCAAAGGTTCAAAGTCTTCCAAGACATGGATATATATACCATGTAGTAATCATAAAAAATACCCAAAAAAGCTAAAATCTTATAAAAACTCATTGTCGAGATTAAAAAAATTCTCATCTTGAGATAAAGTGTTGAATTCAAAACACACGTTAAATTCTTGAATGAGTCGCATTTAAAAATCGATACAGCCTTAAATCAAACTTGGAATGTATTTCGTCTCTCACATGTTCAAAGTTTGGAGCCATGTGTTAGGTGGTAAACTTCATTTAAAAAGATATTCTGGCATTTCATATGTCGAATGTAAGGATCAAAGTCTAAATATATACTATGAAGTACAATAAAGGTTAGATATTTTATTTTGATTTAATGAAAAATAGACTTCTAAAATATACTTATTATGAGATAAAATATAAAGGCAATATTAATTAAAATAACTCAATCTTTAGAAATGTGTAATAAAAATAACCCGATCATTTAATAGTTAATACTATAACCGAATCTTTAGTAGTGTGTTAAATTATAACCTCTAAATATATTTATTATATTTTGTAATATAAAAGGATTAGATATACATAATTATTCTTATTTAATTTATCTAGTTTGAGAATTTACTAACTAACCTTAGGAGCCTACCCCTCCTTCATTCGGCTTGCACCGCCGACAGGCAAATTTGATTTTCTTAATCACCTCTATTCATCCTTTGTCTACAATTCTTATGGTGTAGATTGAGATTAGTAGGTACATTGAATGGAAAGAGAGGTAATAATGACTGCAAGTTTTCATCTAATCCTACCTATGGCACTATCTCTTTGAAAAATCAAGATCATTAGTTCATTACCCTTCATCATTGTCGTTACCATTGATACCGCAACGAATTTTGAGCACGAGATTTAATGGGGGAGTCATTTCGCACAACTTGATTCTAGCCATGTCTAGCGTTAGAAGGATCGAAATGGTGGCAGGGTGAGAGCGAGGAATGGGGAGGGCGCTTCACGGGTGTACGGCAATGGAGCGGTAAAGACTGAATGGAGGAGGAGGTTGAAGAACACTACTAAAAACAGCGTTTTAGCGTCGAAATTTAGCGACAAACGCGGGTTTGCATGCTAAATATGAGAAAGTCCATAATTAGCGACGAAATTTAGCGACAAAACGATTTTCGAAGCTAATTCTTGGCGGGAATCATGGCGGGCAACATTTGCGTCGAAATTTTCGACGCTAATTTTAGCGTGCAACGGTTTCGACGCTAATATCCTCGCTAAATATTAAAAATCTCAATCGAACATTAGCGTCGAAATTTTCGACGCTAATTTCGATGCGAAATCATCCGCCTGCTGACGTGTATTAATGAAATTTAGCGTCGAAATTTTCGACGCTAAATGTTAAACATAAGACACAAAATGCTCGTCTTCCCAGTTCACAGTAGACAGACTTGAGGTAGAGAGGAGAAGCGATTCGGCGACGGCGGAAACAAAGGGGCGGCGCGCGAGCTAGGGCGAACGAGCTAGGGCCGAAACAAAGGGGCGACTTCAGGGGTACGTCCTCCTCCTTTCTTCTTCCTCCTTTCTTGCTTGTTAATTACAAATTGGGGGAAAATTTTGATAATTAGGTTTTGATTGAATTAGTTAGATTCGAAGCTTTATGCTCAAATTAGTCTTCTCCTAGCTTTCTACAACGTCATAGTAGTCTTGCATTTTGATTTTGACTATGATTTGGAGTGAATTGATGTTATATGAATTATTAGGGTTGATTTGAGAAATTGTGAATTTGGGAATGTTTTGAGAATGTTGTGTGAAGTTGTGAACTTACGAATTTGTCGATTTGTGAAATTGGTGGAAATGTGAATTTGTAGAATCAATTGTGATTGGTTGAATTTGGGAATTTGGAAAATAAATTGAATTTGTGAAATTACGAATTTGTCGATATGTGAATTTGGTGGAAATGTGAATTTGTAGAATCAATTGCGATTGGTTGAATTTGGGAATTTGGAAAATAAATTGAATTTGTGAATTTGCAAATTTGTCGATTATAGGAATTTGCGAATTTGTTTATATGAGTTATTTATTAAATTTATTGGTCCATTAATAGAATCTCTATAGTTATATACAAGTTAAGGGATAATAAAACAATTCAAAAAATAAGCTTTGATCGTAGTTTGATGTATAATAGAATATTAGGAGATGGCATGCTCTCATTAGAGTTCGTAAGTCATCTTGACAAGTTCGTTGAATTTGCTATGCAACATCCTGAGTGTATGGACGGCGATCGGATGAAGTGTCCATGTAGTAAGACTACATGTCAGAATACGTTTTGTCAAAGCGTCGATGAAGTGAAGTTACACGTCATGACTAACGGGTTTGTGCGAGAGTATTTTGTATGGATTCATCATGGTGAGAATGGTGTGCAACAACCGTCTGAAGAGTTCGAGTATGGAAATGTGGAATACAATTCAGTTCAGAGAATGGTTATTGATGCAGCTGGGCCAGGAATGTTTGGAGAAGAAGGTGTGAATGAAGAAGCTCCGAATGAAGAAGCTCCGAAGTTTTATGATATGATGCGTGCAGCTGAAGGAGACATATGGCATGGTAATAAGAAACACTCACCTTTGTCTGCAGCTGTTAAGATGTTAGAGATTAAGTGTCGACATGGAGCTTCAGTGTCCTTAGTAGATGATGTGAGTGACCTAATCCAGGAATTGTTACCTGATAACAACAAGATGCCAACCAACTTTGCTAACATCGAGAAGTTGGTGAAAGGTCTCGGTTTGCCATATGAAGTAATTAAATGTTGTATAGACAACTACATGATTTATTGGGGGCAAGATGAAAATGCCACACAATACAAAGTATGCGGCAAGCCAAGGTGGAAATCCAACACAAAAAAGAAGAAGAGAAGAGTTAATGTGCCGTACAAGAAGATGTTCTATTTTCCTCTAACTCCGAGGCTACAAAGGTTGTATGCTTCAAAAGCAAAAGCGAAGTATATGAGATGGCACGCCAAACATGAAATGATTGATGGGAAGATGTGTCACCCGTCTGATTCACTAGCTTGGAAACAATTCAGTGAGTTACATAATGAATTTGCACCAAAAGTGCGAAATATCAGACTAGGATTATGCATTGATGGATTCCAACCATTTGGTAGCTTTGGGCAACAATACTCTTCATGGCCAGTAATTGTGACGCCGTATAATCTACCTCCAGGGATGTGTATGAAAGACGAGTTCATGTTTTTGACAATACTTGTCCCCGACCCTCGAAATCCAAAAAGACGGATGGACATCTTTCTACAACCATTGATAGCCGAGTTGAACCAACTATGGAGCAAGGTACGATGACATATGACATCCAAATATGTTCATGTAAGTCAATTCTAATTTATATTGGTTTTGATTTTCTTGAAGGAAAGACATTTCTATTGTGTTTGTGTGTTGCATTTGGGCATTTTGTGTATGTGATAAATGTTATGAATGGTGGGTAGCGTTTACAGGTTTGCAGGTCACTGTTGAAAAATGGGTAATGTTCGTAATATAGGGGAAGTGCTGTCCAATTTTTTTAAAATATTTAATGTACATTTATTTAATGTGCATTTCTTGAATTGCAGGATCGATTTCAGGCTGAGCGTGCTCTTGCTGAACAGTCTCAACGCACTGGCGAGGTCGAGGGTAGCTCAACATCAGTAGCGGTAGACGATAACGAGTTGTTCTTGTCTCTGGATGGAGTGAAGGGGCACCATATTTACATGATAGGCAAATCGTCTTCATCATATCAGTTATCCTCTCATCAGCGTCGTCGTGCCTGCACCAGCCACTCACAAGAGCAAGAAGGACAGACAAGCATGGACGAGCGCCTTAAGGAGATTAAGGAGAAGATGAGGGCGGAGGTGCAGGCGGAGGTGTAGGCGACGAGGGCGGCGATGCAAAAGCAGATGAGAGAGTTCCAATCCCGCTATGAAATGCAAGCGGAGGCCCAAGATAGAGTCCAGGCTACACTTCAGGGGCACATAGCGCAATTGATGTCCACATTGCCCCCCGAGCATCGTCCAAGAGATCAGAATGAGGACCATAACGTTTCAGATCAGAGTGACAAGTGATAGATATGGTTCGAACTTGTTGCTTACTCGAAACAATTACTTGTTTGTTACTTGAAACAATTACTTGTGGGATTATGTTTTTTATTTGAACAACTATTCCTTAATTCCTATTCACTTTTATAATGTCTACATCTTTTCGGTATTAAATAGGTTTAACAGGAAAATAAATATATATAAATCTTAATTTGTAAAAAATCCTAAAAATAGCAAAAAAATGTGTAAATTAGCGTCGAAATATTGCTCGCTAAATGCTCGAATTATAATTGTTTCGTCAATAATTAGCGACAAAATGGTAAATTAGCGTCGAAATGGTGCTTGATAATTAGCGACGAAATTTGTAAATTAGAGTCGAATTTTTGCATGCTAATCTGGATTTTGAATTTCGACGCTATTTCGTCGCTAATTCGACGCAAGTCAGCTGGGTATGGAAGGCAATTTAGCGACAACGTTTTCAACGCTATTTCGACGCTAATTGCATCGAAAAAAAATTTCGACGCAAAATTTGATTTGCGACAGGGGTATTACCGACAAACCGTTAGCGTTGAAATTTCGACGCTAACAGTTTTAGCGTCGAAATTTAGGAGATTAGCGTCGAAAAATTTCGACGCTAATCTCCTGTTTTTTAGTAGTGGAAGGTCAGAGATGTAAGGCTCTTTAAGGGCATTTTGGGAATTTTAAAATTGGAAAAGATAAAAATTAGAATAAATTTTAAGACTAAGTTCTGGTGAGAAACAAATAGTAGGTGAGAATGAACTTTTTAACCATGAGGGTATTGTAGCTATCTCTAACTTTCCTCTTCCAAATAACAATATTCCGGATAGGATTATGTGGTTTCCTAATAAAAATGGTAACTTTAATACCAAGTCAGCTTATGATCTGCTAACTAAGTCAGCACGGCAACAAACTGACTTTTTCTCTTGGATATGGAAAATTGACACATACCCTAAAGTTAAGAACTTCTTGTGGAAAATGGCACACGACGGGCTTCCCACTAAAAGGAATCTGGCTAATAAGCATATTGCTGTGCCTCTTAACTGTGTTAGTTGTCAGAGCTTTTCGGAAGATACCGTCCATCTGTTCCTCAAATGTCCTTTTACTATCAACCAAATCTCTATCCAGGATCATTCAATCCTCCAGATCATTAGAAATTTACAAACAGACAATTCATCTTTAAAAATGATCCTTAAGAATTTGTTCAGTCTCTTATCAAAGGAACAAGCTATAACACTGGCTACGGTTTGGTGGGTGATTTGGATGTTTAGAAACTAATGTCTTTTTGAAACATGTCAGGAAAAGAAAATCAAGAATTTAAAGGAATTTATTTCAGAACTGAGACAACATTGGAAAAAACGAAAAATCTCAATAAAGATGGGTGTGACTTGGTAGATGGACTTCAGAGGGTGGGAAGGCCTGATACCAGAAGAAAAAGAAAGAAGATCCATTGGATTAAACCTAATTGGAATAGGGTGAAGGTTAATTTTGACGGTGTAGTAAGTATGAATGGAAAGGTAGGGATGGAGTTTGTTATTAAGGATTCCTGTGGGAAAACAATTACGATGAGAAATGAGTGCGGGAACAACCTCTCGGCCATCCAAGCTGAGGCTTGCGCCCTTAGGCTTGCTACAAAATGTATCAAAGAAATGAATCTCTCTATCGTGGAAATTAAAGGTGACAACTTGTGCCTGATGAATGTGTTGAATGGCATATGGCAGTGTCCCTGGGAAATTAACCAAATTGTTAACGAAATTTGTGTTAATCTGTTGGCTTGTCCGGCTTTTAGGTTCTCGCATATTTTTTGGGAAATTAATCAGGTGGCTGATTGGATTGCCAAGCTGGGTTGGCTGAATGGTGTGAGGGACTGGAGGGAGGACTCAGAGCTGTCGGCTCTCATCCGTGAGGATGCTCTAGGGCGGCTATCGTCAAGATCTTTGTAGCTCCCCTAATGTTTTCCTTTTTCAAAAAAAAAAAAAATAGGTGAGAAATGAAAACACCGCTACAACCGTCCGATCAAAATTAAAACAAAGGCTGAGATTAAAGTGACTGCACAAACACAAACACACGCTTTCCCCCCATTGCCCCAATATTTTGGCCATTGTCTTGTGTTCTCCTTTTCACACTTGCTTGAGCTCACGACAAAAGCATGCAAAGCAATTACGATTATTCTCTCGAATCTGCAGCGATGAGTTGACGAAGAAGAAAGGAGGATTTCACAGCGAGGAATTGAAGAAGAAGAACAGAGGATTTCGTAGCGACGAGTTGACGAAGAAAAAAGGAGGATTTTGCATCGACGAATTGAAGAAGAAGAATAGAGGATTTTGAAGCGACGAGTTGACGAAGAAGAAAAGAGGATTTCACAGCGACGAATTGAAGAAGAAGAGTGTTGAAGCCTAAGTTCTCGTCGCCAACACGTCCCGTCGAGAGGCT
This sequence comes from Phyllobates terribilis, assembly GCF_046119375.1. Taxonomy (NCBI): domain Eukaryota; kingdom Metazoa; phylum Chordata; class Amphibia; order Anura; family Dendrobatidae; genus Phyllobates; species Phyllobates terribilis. Next base: position 19,093 of record NW_027367739.1, read on the forward strand.
AAGGTTCACTCTTGTCGTCCTAAGCTGAGGGTAAAGATGGTTGAACGCTCCAATAGTCCTAGTTGCTCGTCGACCACCTTGTTCCGTCCTCGGGGGTGTACTTGCACGACCAAACCCAGGGGAGAGGGGAGGCGTCCTCTTGATTTGTCTCTCCGACGCTCAAGTCAGTTTCAGTTCAAAAGAGGGGATAGATAATAGGTGATGCTCGAGGGTAATAAGACAAAAGAGTGCTTTTAGCATCGTATTTTGCCAGAGTTTTGGTACGGAAGAAATGCGATGATCTCTTCCGTACTCTAGGTTCTAGTATTTATATGAGAAAGTCTCTGGGCCTTTATTAATGGGCCTCCCTCTCTTTTATAAGAACAAAGCCCATCAGGAATATAACTGGGCCGCGGGACACGCCCCAACATCCAGCCCCACAGGGTCCTCGAGTACTTCGGGCTTCGAAGATGATGTGCCTTCGTTGGTCGAGGTGAGGTTTCACGGGTCTGTGTAGAATCCTGATGGTCCTGCTCGGCGAGGAGTTTAGTTTAACTTACCTGGGATGTTTCCTCGGGGTGGTATGTTGAGCCTCATTGACCCCCTCATTTCTTCGTTTGCTCCTTGAAGTCCTTGATTGCTTCCCGTACGCCAGGGCACGGGAATTCGCACTCTTCCTTTCTGCATGAATTTATCCTCTCGCGCCATCTTTCAAATTTATTTAAAACAACCGTCTGCGGGCGGGCTTTCTTCATTTGCTTGCCACATGTCACGCCAGGGGCCTCCGACGCATCACCTTCCTTTCCCTATAAAAGGAAACCTCCATCCGCCTTTTCACTTTTTACTGCTCTTTTACCCCCCTTCCGCTTGCTCTCTCTCTTCCTTGCTGCTTTGTGCTTTCCCGGTGACGCTTCCACTTTCTTCCTCCGACGTTTGTGACTTCCTCTTCTTCCTTTCACCCTCTCCTACACTCTAACTTCCTGATTCATACATGGATTTTAATGGTACGCTCCCTGGTCTCTTTTCGCTTTGAATTACTGTGTTCGCTTGGATCTTTTTTTGCTTATTTACCTGTTTAGATTTCATCTTGTCTATGCCTGCGATCTTTCTTCCCCGTGTGTCTATTTGTATAAAACGTGTGAGCAAGGGCCGGTCAATCCCCGTCGCCGGCGAAGTACGCCGGCGGTGCGTGGTCTTGCCTATGTCACCCTCCCAAGGGCATTAATGGTGGGAGACAAAAATTCTCCGTCATTAATGCTTCTTTTGTTAGCTTCTTGTTCTTGCTTTAATGGCGCGGGTTTTTTGAAGCGTTTCTGGGAAACCATGCCGTTCTTGTCAGACCTTCTCCCCTCCCTTGTCTTATCGCTGATAAATGCTCAATGCGCGGCATAATGCATAGTCTTTTACCCTTTTACCCTTTCTCTTTTCCTATTATTTCTCCTTTTCCTATTATTTCTCCTTTTCCTTTCCAATTTTCGGGGTGCCTAGCGAAGGTTCCACCCTCTCGTCTTTCTTCTTCTCGACTAGAGCTTGTAATGAGATTTGTTCTATTTCTCATCTCTAGGCAGTTTAGACCTTGACAACTAACTTTTCATGTTTTGTCGCAGCCCTTAGTACTTCCATGGTTCGAGACTCGGAGGTGAGTATACAAGACTCGTTCTCCCTTGAACAGAGCTCCTCCTCGACGATCTTTCGTCCTTTGCTCTCTGGAGGTGGCCACCAGGGTGACCGTTCGAGCGATGAAGCGGGGCTGAGTTCCCATGCGCCCCCGTACCACGACGACTATTTATGATACCTTCCCACCATCACCGCCAAAGGTAACGCTTGAAGACGTTGCGGTGCCTGCTATGGTGCCTGCTCGAGCCCCACCAGTAATAATCCTTGACGGGCGTATCACCGCCACCCCCTGCAGGCTCGAGGGCTATAGAATGAGGGTCTCGACCTCGACTGTCAAGACTAATCACTTGGCAGACCGCAGACTATGCAACCGAATTCCACTTTCATGCGGGGACGGTTCTCACTCTACCAATCACGAAGGGGAGAATGCTCGACGACTACGGGCCTTACTTTCCATCAACCGACACGCACTTCAAGCGGGTTTGCCGATCCCTCAGTTATTCGTTATGTTTACGACGAGCTAAACCCTAGCCCTACCCAGGTTCACCCTAACTTTTGGAGGCATACGACAACGTTGCAACTTCGTTTTCAGGAGATCAGCTATACACCCTCTGCCCATCTTTTCCGAGCGTTATACAAGCCCACTACTTATTTATGGGGTCTCGTCACATGCACTTGTCAATACAGTCCTACTCAGTATAAGATACCCGACAATGAAACCGGGTGGATTCGTCGATGGCTCCTAGTGAAACCCGCCAGGGAGCACCGTGTTAACTGCAGTATCCGTGTATCCAAGGTTCACGAGTGGACCTCCTTGTATAGCAGCGAACATCTCGAGAAGACTAGGAACAACTTCTGCTCGTTCTGAAAATTGAGTTCGAACAGATACAATGACATAGTAACTATTGACTTCCTCGCTCGTCGAAGACTTAACTTACTTCCTCCTTCTTGACGTAGGTTTTTATCTTCTTTAGGGTTTTACTTTGTATTCGTTGTGACACACTGAGATGTATCTAACTTGTTTCTTGATGGTGCAGATTCGGCGTTCGTCTTCATGAATATAGAGGAGGACAAGGACCACGTGGTCCCTCCCGACCACGCACCAGCTAATCTGGTGGTGACGCTGTCCAGCTCAGAGGACCCGCCTTCAGCGCTCCCTCCAATCGAGGTCCTCCCCAGGATACCGTCCGCCTATCCGAGCAGGTGAAGAGAAAGAAGATGTCATCCACCAAAACCTCGTCGCAGCCCAGCAAAAGGAGGAATGTGGTGAAGAACACGGCTGCGCCTGTGGTGTCGATGATGACCTCGGGGAGTTCCGACTCCCCTAGCATCATGGGAGGCCCCTCTAGTAAGAGCTCAAGGTTTTTTGCTGACTCCAGAGCTTGCTCGTCAGGAACTGGCGCGATCCATTCCAATTCCCTTCCCTCTGCCTACGATCAAGAAGATGACCAAGGATGACGCGATGTAAGAGGCGCAGCTGCTCGCGGGGGTGAGTTGTCGTGGGTTTCGAGCTTGGGCTGTCATCTTCCTTTGATTCTCATTCATGATTTTTCCTTCTTCCCAGGCTGTCCAATTATGCATGGCCGCAATGAGAAAGATCGGGAGTCGGACTCAGCGCGCCACAGCCGAGCTGTCGAAGAGCTATGACGAGCTGACGAAGACAGTGAATGACTTGAAGGCTATGGTCACCAAACTTCTTGAGGACGCGGCAAACGAGAAGAAGCTTCTCCAACTTTACCTTGACGAGAAGGATAAATGCATTAGGGAGTAGGACATCGAGTTGGCACTGGGGCTTGATGGTATGACGAAGGTGGAGTCTGAAAGAGACGCCCTCGTTGCCAAGCTCCAAAAGATGAACTATGAGCAGGAGAGGATGCTTGCGCAGGTTCTCCAGGACACAATCGACAAATACGCCTCTGGTCATCGTGAGGGCGCCCGTCAGTGATTTCTTGCTCAATATCAGGTGAACACCTTCTGCGAGGCGGCCAAGCTACAAGCAGCCGATCAACGGTTTCCAAACTTTTCGATCGATAGCAAGAAGTTTTATGGCTACTCCCTGATCCCTTCCGAATACACTCCAGCTCCCCTTGGCTCCTATGCTCCGGATGATGACTAGACCCTCGAAGCCTGGGATGTCACTACTGTTCCTAAAGCGAGCGCCCCTGCCCCCGGTTGCGAGCTCGACGTACCTAGTTGTGTGATGGCATTCGCGAAGGCTAAGCGTGCTATGAATGCCGCAAAGAAGATCTCCCCTCCCTCTTTGACTTCCCCTTGATACTTGTCCTTACTTTTTAAACAATTCTAACATTTTGTGGCCCCTCGGGGTCTGTAATATATCTCGTATAATTGTTTTGATACTTTGAATTACTATAATGTTTTGACTTAATTTCTGTTGTTCTTCTTGCCTTCGTTGTTTCCTTTCTTCCACAACCCAGTCTACCACCCCCTGCCTTTTTGATCATGTGATGTAGGCGCATGTGAGGAAAGGTATCTAACAGGGTTGTGGGCCATGGTGATTATATAGATTGTGTAAATTATAACTGAAGTTTCATTCATAAAGCTGAATAGTATTGTAACGGACAATCATACTAGCATGGTCGAGTGTTACCTAAATTAAAAGCATCTAAAGAACAATATTCGTTTGTTTTGCTATAAAATAGTATGTAGGCTCTTGTTCTCGAGTTATCCCCTGATCTATTGTTGCGTGTTCCTGCATGTCGCTCCGAACTGGATGTGTCGGCAGACCCTCTATCCTTAGTACTGGGCCTTTTAGTGTAAAGTGCACTTGCGAAATTTTAATTCAATGTTATGGAATTTTTGTAAGATATGCGCGCTTATTGTATGATACATGTCTCAACGTACCTTAGCTTAGGCTGTAGCCCAACTTCTAGGAGTTGTGTAGCTTATCGTGTGTGAGTCTTAGTTCTTCCTCCGGAATGAACGAAATCACTTTTATGATTGTCGAATTGTATTGAATTTCATGACAGTGTGAAGGTGTTTACCTTGTTTGTTGCTCGTGACTAGCTCGAGGCCTCGTGCCTCAAGAATGCAGTCCAAGCTGATGACGATGCTCGTGGCTGGCTCGAGACCTCGTGTCTCAAGGACGCAGTCCAAGTTGATGATGTTGCTCGTGACTGGATCACGACTCTCTTCCCTCGAGGATACATGCCAAGCTGGTATGAGTGTTCGTGACTGGCTCGAGGCCTCGTGCCTCAAAGACGCAGTCAAAGATGATTCCGTTTCTCGTGACTGGCTCGGGGCCTCGTGCCCCAAGGACACAGTCCAAGCTAAATGAGTTCTACTGCGAGACAAGTAACTATATGTCAGGGTTTTGAATGTTTTTTCGTGGGGTTGCACGTATGTTAGTTTTATATTCGTATCTTATTCGGTCGATTGAGTATGGCTCTCTCACTTGTACCGTTATTCACCGTTAAGGCCTCTACGAGCCGTAAGGCGTTGCCTTGCCTATCATACATGAGTTGTGCTATGGCTTGTTTCGATACTTAGCAGATGCATTCTGTGAGTTTAAGAATGCGTGAAATGTTAAATGAGTTTGGATGAGATTTTACGTACCTTGGGCAAGACGTGTGGAAGCTATGGGTAGTACATACAGAGCCGCATCACATTCCACGAGTTTGCGATGCGGTTTCCAGCACTATCTTTGAGCTTGTAAGCCCCTGGCGCTACCTCGGCCTCGACGATGTATGGTCCTTCCTAGTTTGGGTCCAATTTACCCCCTGTCTTTCTCATTACCAAGTCTCCCGTGGTGAAGTCTCGAGGCTTTATTTTCTTGTTGTCATACTTTGCCAACAACCTTGTGGTTCGCTGCTCGTATGGTAGCCAGCTCTCGGGCCTCTTCTCGAAACTGTAATTCTTGCTTCATCTTCTCGGTGTTCTCATCTTCGTCGTATTGAATGATTCTGTCGGCTGGGAATAGGTGCTCGACCGGTACCACTGCCTCAATTTCGTAAGCAAGGGTGAATGACGTTTCCCCATTGGCTTTCTTTAATGTTGTCCGGATTTCCCATAATGCAAGCGGAAGCTTCTCGGCCCATAATCCTCGTGCACCATCAAGCCTCTTCTTCAGGTATAATATGATGCTTTTATTGGCGCCCTCGACTTGTCCATTTCAATGAGGATGGGCTACCGATGCGAATTTCAGCCTGATACCGAGATCCTTGCGCCATTCGACGAGATTTGGGGTATTGAACTGTGTCCCTCGATCTGTAACTTTGTCTTGTGGTAGCCCGTACCGGCAGATGATATTTTGCCATAGGAATTTTTGTACGGCTTGGACGTTTGTGCGAGCTAGCGGTATTGCCTCTATCCACTTGGTGAAGTATTCGATGGCCACAATTATAAATTCGAGCTGGCTTGGTGCCTTGGGCGAGAATGGACCCAACAAGTCTAACCAGCACATGGAGAATGGACACGGTCCTGCCATTATCTGCATTTCCACCCCCCGACTAGTGACAAGCAAGTGCATGAGCTTGTCACGCTTTGTATGATCGTGCAATGTTCATCGCGTCTTCGCGCATAGATAACGAAAAAGCCCATGCCCTTAGTGTTTTGAATACCAAGGATCGCCAGCCGGCGTGCGTCCCGCACAGCCCGGCGTGGAGCTCAACGAGCATTTGCTGGCCCTCTTCCCTTGATAAGCATCTCAGTTTTCGTGACATGATCCCCTTTTTGTAAAGCTCGTTCTGACATACGAAGAACCTTGAGGCTTTGGCCTGTAGCCACTTTTGTTCTTGGGGATTGTCTGGGACGTTTGTCTAGCCAAGATACTGCAGTATGGGGGTTCCCCAATCGTCCCCCGGATTTTCGATGGTCATGAGTTCTAACTGCTCTGAGATGGATTTATTTTGTGGCCGTGTTGTACCAGATTAGCCGAGATTTACCTTCTTGCTTAATGTCAATTAGCTTGGCACGAGAAGCGAGTTTGGCCAAGCCGTTTGCCTGCTCATTCTGGTCTTGTGGATGGCGGTAATAAGGAAATGTTTTGACATTCAAGGCAACCGTGCTACTCAGGCTTGATATTGAGGTAGGGTACCAGGTCTTGTATCTTAAACCCCTTGTACTTGCTGAACGACGACCTCAGAATTGCAAAAGCACTCTATCTCTTCCACCTGATCCTCGAGTGCTATTTCAAGCCCAATAATAAGTGCCTCGTATTCTGCCTCGTTTTTGGTGGCCTCAAGTCAAGTGTCACGACATGCTCGTACATGTCGTCATCGGGCAAGAATAGGGCTATCCCAGCGCCGCATCCATCGTTGTTTGCCGCACCATCTACAAATAGCCTCCATGGTTTGGGTTCTACACATGAGGATCACTCGTGCTCTCGAAAGCTGGTCTCGACGATGAAATCGGCCCAGGGCTTGTGCTTTGATGGACGATCGAGGATGGTATTCCACGTCGAACTCCGAGAGTTTGACAACCCACTTGGTCATCCAGCCATATAAAGTTGGTCGGTCAAGGACAACTCAAAGTGGGAGATCGGTTAGAACTTGGATGGTATGAGCGTTGTAGTATGGCCTTAGTCGGCGTGCTGCCATGACCCAGTGTGTATACTGTCTTTTCGACCGGCTAGTATCGCCCTTCTGTTGGTGACAATGCTTTGCTAACAAAGTAGATAGGCTTCTGCTGTTCACGGACCAGGACATCGCTAGCTGTCCTTGAGTTAGAGCCTAGGTATAGTTGTAAGACCTCTCCCTGGATGGGAGATGCTAGTGTAGGTAGGTTGGCTAGGTGTTCCTTGAGGCTGTTGAAGGCGGCTTCGCACTCGTCTGTCCAAGCAAACTGCTTGGGCTTCTTTAGTATTTCGAAGAAAGGTAGATTGTGCTCGGCGAGCTTCACGCAAAATCGACCTAGGTCGTGTGTTGTTCGTGGAGGCCTCATGTCGAGAACTGCTTGGGCTTTCGAGGGTTTCACCTGGATGCCTCTAGAACTGATTTGGAAGCCCAGAAGCTTTCCTTTGGTGACCCCGAATTTTCACTTCTCGGGGTTAAGGCTCATTCAATATCGATGCAGGGTCCCAAATACCTCTCGCAGATCTTTTGGGTGGTCCTTATGACTCTTGATCTTTAAGATGATATCATCTACATATGCCTCGATTGTCTTGCCGAGCTGCTCTCGAAACACCTTATCGACCAGCCTCTGGAAAGTCGCCCCCGCATTTTTGAGCCAAACGGCATGACCCTGTAGAAAAAGGTGCTCTTGTCTGTAAATGAATGCTTTGTGGCCTGCATCAGCTGGGTTCATCACGACTTGGTTGTATCCGGAGTAAGCGTCGAGGAAGCTTAATGCCTCGTGGCCGGCGGTCGAGTCGACGAGCTGGTCCATGGATGGAAGGGGGTAACTATCTTTTGGACAAGCTTTATCAAGGTCCGTGAAGTCAACACACATGTGCCATTTTCCTTTGTCTTTCTTTGGGACCATGACTACATTCGCCAGCCAGGTAGGGTACTGGACTGGCTGCATGAAGCCTGCCTTTAGATGTTTGGCCAACTCGGCTGCTGCAACATCGTTCTTTGGACCTGTTTGTTTCCACTTCTTTTGCCTTCAAGTGGTGACCTGTGGATCTATGGCAAGGGAATGAGTCATGATCTTTGGGGGTATGCCTTTCAGATCTCGAGGGGTCCACGCGAATATATCTCTCAAGGCCCCTAGAATGGCCTCAATATCTGATGTGACTTCCGGGCAAAGACCCTGACCAATACATAAGTTCTTACCATCCTCTCCGAAGGGTGATATACAATGCTTCTCGACTTCGATAGTGTGTGGTAGGTGTTCTTCGCCTGAACTTGATCTATTCGCTTCTCTAGGGTCCAGATCTGCCTCGTCCTCCGTGCAGAGCGACCGGGATAGGTAAAGTTGGTTTGCATGGACAACCTTTATGTCATTCTTCTCGGCCTGTATGTAGCAAGTCTCGCTTTCCTATTGGTTACCCCTTGCAATGCCTGTGCTGGTTGGTGTAGGAAATTTGAGGCAAAAGTGGCTGATAGACACCATAGCCTCGAAGTGTGTTAAGGACTCTCGTCCCAAGATGGCATTGTAAGATGATGCCAACGGGATAACTAGGAAATCAATAGGGCAGCTGAGTCGAGGGCCGTCTTGATCCCCCAAAATCATATCAATTGTCGCCACCCCCAGTGCCTTTATGAAGTGTCCGGTGAATCCGACGAGGTTAGCTTTTGTCGTTCGGAGTCGAGAAGGGTCGAGCCCAAGCTTCTTATAGGCCTCCCAGTATATGATGTCTGCGACACTGCCTGTGTCGACCATTACTCATTTAACAACCTTGGTCCTTAGCTAAATGTGGACGATAAGTGGGCCGACTTTCTTATTGGCCCACTCGACCACGTCCGTATCGGAGAAACACAATTGGTACGGGTTACGCGTGGATTCAGCTATCAACATCATCGACCTTCCGGGGGGAAGGGGCGTGTTGGAAGCTTGTCTCTTCTCTCGACGAATGGGAAGTCGGGGTTCGTGGTTGCCCGTGATAGTCCCCACAAAATCGTCTGGTCGAGGGAATTGGGGCGATTGTGGGGCAGGCTGGGGTAGTTGGTTAGCTGTTCGGCCTTGCGCTCAGCGAGCTTCCATGATACTCCTATCCTCTGCCGAGGCCTTGCGGAAAATGCTTCGACAATGGTCGATCGAGTGGCTGTTACTTGGTGCCTCGTGCACCATACCTATTGGCCCTCGGGTGCTGGCTGTCGTCCTCGTCCCACGGTCTCTCGCACGGTGGCCAACATATTTGCACCGGGAATTGGGTTTGATCCTGGTGGCCTTGTGCTTGGAGACCGGGAGCCAGCGAGTGTTGTTCGGCCTGTCTCTTGGGTCCTCATGGTGTGTTTCCCTTTTGACTAGTGTCTTGCTTGTGCCCATGCTTCTTCGAGTGCTCGGCTCCATTGTTTCGGCCCGTGATTTTGTCGGACTCGATTTGGCCATAGGCCTTTTGCAGCATCCGATCATAGATGAGGTATATATTCTGGTCGTTTGTTTTCCATCCCAGTCGGTCCTTAAAGTCGGACTCGTCGAGGAGTCCCCCGAAAAAGGCCCGCCGAGCACCATCCTCTGTGAAGTCATGCGCCTCGAGCGCTATTGCAGTGAACCTTCGGACATAAGGTTCTAGGGTCTCATTGACTTTCTATTTAACCCCCTGGGTCTACAACATCGTCATATTATGTTTCTTGGAAGCACTGAAGTGGGTGATGAAGCACTCCTCAAGATCGTCGAAACTCTAGATAATTCATTTCGGGAGTGACAAGATCACAATAGGGTAGTCCCGGATAGCGTGTTCGAGAAGCCTTTGCACATGGTGGCGCCATCAACATAAAGGCCAACATGGCATAGCGGTACCGGTTGATGTGGTCCCGGGGGTCCTCATTGCCCGTGTACTCTTTCGAGGTAGGGTACTTAATGTCGTCCCATACGGGGGTATTGACGATGTAATCTGGGAAGATAGTACCGCCTCGAGAGTTTGACCCAGTACTGATTCGATGGCCATTATAAGGGGAGGGTAAGGTATTGTAGGGCCATGTGGTCATGGTCCCATGTGCTACTTGTGGCTATGGTATTCGGGCATGTAGTTGGCATAGGGGTTGTAATGAGGCTCGACGCCGATTCGTGCAAGGGTCTAGTGTACGTATTTGTTCATGGGGTCTCGAGGGTAGATGTTGAGGGCGTTTGGGTATTGGGGTGGTGCAGAGTGAGGACCGAGGCTTGTAGGGTTCATGAGGTTGCGCAAGCAGGCCGTTTGGGTATTAGGGTGGTGCAGAGTGACGACCGGGGCCGCGTGCTCGCGTATTTTGTCAAGGTTGGGAATCTAAGTGGGCGAGCTCGCATTCTCTCGCGAGCTGGGCCTCCTCGTTCAACAGGATCTTGCCAGCTGGTCCTGATGACGCTGCCTTTCATCGTTTTCCTCATGAAGTCGTTGTTCCATCTCTTCATTTTGTCTCTTGGTTTCTAAACAACGTTGATATTTGTTATACTCGGCCATATCCGCAGTCAAGGCGACGTAGCGGCTCCGAATGGTGTTCTCGCCTATCGAGGGGCCGAGAGCATTAGCTGCTCGGGAGCTGGTGTCACGTCGTCTGTTCGACGCGTTGGTGTTACGCCGTCTACTTGACGCGCTGGTTCAACTAGTCATTTAGTACTCTTGGTTTGTTTAAGTGCGTGAGAAAGAAACCACGGCCGACGCCAGTGTTGAAGCCTAAGCTCTCGTTGATCCAACACGTCCGTCGAGAGGCTGAGGTTCACTCTTGTCGTACTAAGCCGAGGGTAAAGACGGTTGAACGCTCCAAGTGTCCCAGTTGCTTGTCGACCACCTTGTTCCGTCCTCAGGGGTGTACCTGCACGATCAAACCCAGGGGAGAGGGGGGCTTCCTCTAGATTTGGCTCTCCGACACTCAAGTCAGTTGCAGCTCAAAAGAGGGAATAGATAATAGGTGATGCTCGAGGGTAATAAGACAAAAGAGTGCTTTTAGCTCTGTATTTTTGGCAGAATTTTGGTATGGAAGAATGTGATGATCTCTTCCGTACTCCGGATTCTAGTATTTATATGAGAAAGTCTCTTGGGCCTTTATTCATGGGTCTCCCTCACTTTTATAAGAACAAAGCCCATCAGGAATATAACTGGGCCGCGCGATCCGCCACAACAAAGAGAAGAGGATTTCGTAAAAGAAATAACACGATTTCGCAAAAAGAACAACACGAATTGTTCAAGATTACAAACAAACGTAAGTTCTACTCGAACAATTCTGATTTTTTCGCTAGAATTGTTCTTTTGATCTCCGTAGTTATGCACTTCCATCAACTCAGTGCTTTTCCCAAATATCCGTATATGAACCCTAATTTTTTTGCTAGAATTGTTCTTTTGATCTCTCTAGAATTGTTCTTCAAGCTCTCAATCAACGAAGGAGAAAAGTAACTAATCACTGTCTTATTCAACTGCAGGAGAAACGAAATCTATTACAACATGTCTACTATTCGCGGAGGCTCTCAATCGACGCAAGGTATACACTACTTTCTTGCTTTTTTTAACAAAAGAATGACAATAAAAAATATACTGTCAATTAGTCCTATATAATGTGCTATAGTATCAAACTAAAATGTGCTATCAAACAAAAACATGTGTGATACTATTTTAAATGAAGTGGAAATTTGAATGTGTTCATGGGGACTTAATTTGTGCAAAATACAAGGGAAAAAAGAATGTGCAACTAAATATGAATGAATATGCTATCAAACAAAAACATGTGTGCTACTATTTGAAATGAAGTAGAAATTTGAATGTGTTCACGTGTTCATGTGAACTTTATTTGTGCAACTAAATTTGATTTGTGCAACATGAAAAAAGCATGGAATGTGCAACTAAATATGAATCAATGTGCTATCAAAACAAAAAAAATGTGTTCATGTGAACTTTATTTGTGCAACTGAAAAGATAATGTGTTACTGGTTGGAATGAAATTCAATTTGAAATATGTGTGATTTTTAGGTGTGCAAGCAAATGTGTATAAATGTTCAAGTAAATGCGTGTTGATGAGCTAGTATATACAATAGATATATTCTACAAGTTCAAATAAAAATGAATATGATTTTCTTGTTTATGTTAGTTATGTGAATTCCTGAATAAGAATATACAAGTAAATCTGCAGCATATGTGCTAACATATAAAAAAATTTACATGTAGAACTGAAAAGAGTTCAGTTTAAAAGGGATAAAAAATTCAAAGTTAAAGTACTTCAGTACCCCTCATGCGGCAATAAAAATTTCACTAGATAATGAAGCCAACAAACGTGGAACTGCAAAGTAAGAGAAATTGATAAACAAACAAGTGAAGACACAGAACAATAGAAGAGTAAGAAGTCTATAAAGCCAAGGAAGGTGTTACCATCAGATAATCAAGACATGAGAAGTAGAACTGCAATTGATAACACTGTAACTAGAGAAATATTAAAGGGTAAATTTGATCTATGGATTGCCGTTGATAAAAATGAGACAATGTATTATATATGAAATTTTTTTATGTCACTAATCACAATCTATTTTAATTTTTTTATATAATAGAAAACCCAAAAAAGAGAATTGCCTCACGAAAGGAGCAAGGGACAAGAAAGAGTCCGAGGTTCAGCCAAGGTGATGAAACACAAGGTAATATATTTTTTTATTGTGTGTAATTCTATGTCATTGAAATGGGCAATAAAATACTATTGAATATGCGATGTTGTGAAAAATATTATAAGATGTACAAGTTGATGATGAAGATTAATATGCTGAAGTTGAACTACATTGTGAAACAGCTGAAGAACATGTTGAGAGATTAAAGTTGTTGATGCAGTAAACATGGAAGAGGAAGGGTTAAAAGCTGAGGTAGACAAACATTATGAAGAAGTACTTGTCTCAAATAAAAAAGAAGCAACTAGAGGTGAGGCACAACTAAATGGTAAAATATCACTATGTCTAAATATTGCAGTCTAAAATTTTTGTATATATGCTACATAAAATCTTAACTTCACTTCCCTAATTTTTAAAAGATAAAACAAGAAAGAAGAAGGAATCATCAACATCTATGGGGACAAGAAAAATTCCAAGGTTTATAGAAAGGGCAGGTAATATTAAGCTTTGTTATCTGTGATTTCAATAGATTGTGATGTGTACCGTTGATAAAAAATGGTGAATGTGCTAGAAATGTATTCGAGTGCAACAAAATAGTACTATTATGTGCAACAAAATACTACTATTATGTGCAACTGTATAATTAGTATCAATTATTGCTTCTACAAAAACTTCAGCATTCAATAAGGAACTATTACTGTATAATCTATATCAATATGTGCAACTGTATAATCTGCATTATTAGGTTTCTATGTTTGAATGTGTATCAAAAATGGGGAACTATTACTATTACACAATATATGTAAAAATAACATGTGTAAATGTATGTGTTGACATCAGGGGACAATGCCGTTGAGTCAGCTTCTACAAAACCAGTAAGGGAGCAGGAAAGGAAAAAATAATACACCGCAAAGGAAAAAGGGAAAGGGAAAGAGATTGTAGCAAATTTGTGTGAGGATGTTCCACTAACAACAATATTAGGTAAGATGAGACGCCCTAAGCATGTTGAACTAGCTGAAAGAAAAGGTAAAAGGAAGAATGAATTAGTATTGTCAGGTGCAAGCAAACAGATTAAACTAAGTACAGAAGTTTCGAAAGTAGAGTTCAAGGCGTTGAAGTGTAGAATCACACCAAGAACGCTAGTCACCACTTTAAAAGATTTGACAAACATAAAAAGGGATGCGGTAAGGGAATGTGGGTTTGGAGCACTGTTGGATTGGACCATTGAGGATATACCGATGAAGATGTCGTACTGGATTTTAAAGAATTTTGATCCCATATCTTGCACATTAAACATTTGCAAAGGGCGTGAACCGATCAAGATCACAGCTGGTATTGTTAAAATGTACATGGGGCTGCCACGAGGTGAGAAGAAGGTAGACATCACCAAGTGGAAACAAGATGAGGATTTTCTTACTAGCTTCAGGAATCAATTTCCTACCGATTTTGATGAGGAGACTGGGGGATTCAAGTTGAAGGAACTCAAGGTACTCAAGCCTAGTGATGTGAGTGCACTTATACGAGACTGCGAAGTTCCTGATGACTGGTTCAAACGGAACCTGGTCATATTGTTATCGTCGGTGGTAATTGAAACTTACCAGAATGGCAGCTTAAATGTAAAAGTCTTGGAGATGTTAAAGGACACATCAAAGATTAAAGAGTATGATTGGTGTGAGTATGTTGTAAGAGTGTTAATTGACCAAACTGTGGCTTGGAACAAGACAAAGGATGGACAATTCAGGGGTCCCATACTGCTCCTACTGGTATGTAAACTAAAACCTGCCTATAAGCATGATAACTACTAAAATTTGTATTCATTACAAAATCCATTTAGGGGATGTGCAACGAATATTTGAAAATTGTGCAACTATTTGTATATAAAAGGTCAAATTTGTTTCTTATATTTTTGTAGCTTATTTATGTTGACCGGATGACTATAAAGAACAAAGAGATCGACAGAGTATTTTCTATGATAAAAGGCTGGAATTCAGAGATGTTGAAGAAGCGATAACGGGAAGAGATAGAATTAGGAGGCTTTGACTTGGGTTTTCTATGAGAAGGACTAATAAGAAATACAATTCAGAAGGAGGTTAATGTAAGTTCTCAACAAAGAGTCGAGGAAGCTTCAACACAGGTGCAATAAAAACCCATAATGAACTGTGAAGTGATGGAAACAACTTATTGCTAAAAGTGAACATGAATCACATTAATACATTTAAAATTGTTATGGCCCAATTGAAATTTAGTGTGTGATATATTGAACAGGCTTTTCTTGAGATCTACATATCAGAAGGGAGTGATCTTGCACTGTCAAATAAGAAAATTCCTCAAAACCATCCGTATAGATCCTAATGAGTTATCAATGATGCGATTGAAAAGCTGTGTCAATGATGCGATTGAAAAATTACTTAATATTAAGATCTCTCAAGTATTGTCAACACAATAAGCAAATGAAGATGTGGACACTCCATCTCAAGTACTGTTTTGGGAGCAAGCTCAGAAATGCGTTGAAGACATCGAAAAGACATTAAAGGAGAAACAAAGTTGTGATGGGCCTTCTTACAGGTTGAACGTGCAAGAAGAAGACATTTTTGACATTCCTAGTTTTAACTTGGGCGTACCGAGTTTTCTCCCATTCGATCCAGAGTTGTTGATGATGTGACTACAGTGGCAAGGCAATATGAGGGGACACGTTAAAATCTATCGGGTGTCTGAAAGGTAAAAAATATTAATCTTTAATTTTGATTTAATTTGTGATATTTTATTTCGATAATAAAATCAACATATTTCAGGATGCAAAAAATGAGGAGAACATAGAATATGCAAGGAAGAAAGCACATAACGAGGGACCAAACAAGGTATAAAAAATGTGCAAAAAGAAATTCTAAAACGGTGGTTCAAACAACTTATGAAAATCTATTATTTCAGGATATAGCAGGGGGGAAATAAGAAACATGTTGGGTGACAAAGAAACTACTGAAGTACAAACTAAGGTAAGCTAGTACAAATCATTCAACAATTTCCCTATTGTTGAATTATCGAAAGTGCAATGAGTCCAATGATATTGTGCAACATGTGCAATAAGCATATGCAACATTCTGTAAAATGAAGTGAAAACAATGAAATTTTAATGAAATGCATTCATTTTTCAAGTCATTAAATCCTATTATAATTAAGTTGAGTAGTACTTCCAGGGTGTGAACACCAAATCATGGGATGTAAGAGAAGTAGGTGTGAAGACCAGAACGCGGAGGGCTTTACAAATCAAATTCTTGGAACCAGTTGCCTTGGGTAAGAGAACAACTAGACCTTCAGACTATGAGAAATCACCATATAAGCTCAGAGAGATAGACATAAAGGATAAACCAACTGTCGGGCAAATATTCTATCAATGGCTCTTCCAGGGTGAAGAAGAGTATGTTAATCCTGAAACTTAAATACACATAAACTGGTGTTGTGGAACTACATTGTACAAAACTAATGTAAAAACATCGCATGCAAGTGGTTTTCAAAATGGGGTCTTTGATAGGGAAAAAGAAGGACTTTAGTTCTCTACAACTTGGGCAAGGGATTTATAGTTGCGTAATTGATATGTGGACACAAGTTCTAAATGCTCATGAAGCGCTAAAGAGTAAAGGAAAGCCTCTAAAGTTTTTCATGTCCATAAGTGATGTGGTAAGCATTAAACTAGTACTTGACAAAACTATAAAGCTATGGGAAAATTTGATTTCATTTTTTATCTATGGCAGAGCTTTGCCATTCATGCTGGGAATGTAAACCACAAACAAAAATCAGATTGGTTCAATAGGGCTATGGATGACAACTTGAAAATGTTGAAAATAAGAAGGCTGAATGACATAGAACTGGTATGTTATCATATAAAGTCTGAAAATTTTGAAAATCAGAAAGCTGAATGACATAGAACTAGTATGTTATCATATAAAGGTTGAAAATGTGCAAGAAAATAATTGTTGTTTGTACATAGAATAGAAGTCTACTATTTTGTGATAATTTAACCATTTTTTGTTGTTGTTGATAATCTTAGATGGTGTTTCCAATAGTTGAGGAAGATCACTATTATGTAAAAGCCATCAATATCAAGAACCCAAGGTTCCATATCTTAGACAGTTTAAAAGGAAAGGATGGCTTAAAAGCATATGGATCCGTTCCCCAGACTTTGGTAACTGCTACTTTCATTGCTTAACATATATATTGATATGCTGAAATTAGATTACTAAAACTAAATTGTATTTGAATTGTTGTGTAGAGATTACTCTTCATAGACTTCTTTATCAAGAATAAGATGGGTGCAATGGTAGAGGTGTTCAAAGGCGAGGACAAGGTTCCCCCTACTATTATAGAAATGCCTTGGAGGGATGACAGAAACAAGATTAATAATGGACTCTTTGCTATGCGCCACATGGAGACATTCAGCGAGGAAACAAAAAGAAGATTGAGAACATGAGAGTGATGTATGCTACCTCAATAATATGGTGCAAGTATAATGAGATTAAGATGGATATGGTGCCCAAGACAACAACAACTTAGACTTTACATTTGTTGAACACAAACTGATGATAAGCTCGAAAACTAGTTGGACAACATTACTTTTGATTTGATGTAATTTGCGACTCTTGTATGGTTTGCAAACTAGTTTAGAAACTAGTAGAACTTGGATAATGTTTTTGATAAATGATGGATGTAGTTTGCTGAATTAAGGATTTAGTTGTGTTGCAAAATCATCAGATCTCTAAGAGAGGTAGTAGAGATTGTAGAGAATCTACTTGAATCAGGTGTTGATATTCAGAAGCTTATAGTGAGCAGTCATGGCCATACCATGGGTTCAGAGTATGTGGTTTCCAATACCATATACATGATGACAAACTCCAATGTTGATGATTTAAGCCTCAAACTTAGAATTATCTCATCTTTAATGAAGTGGTCAATACCGAATATTTTATAAGCAATCCGGAATAGTGAAGCTTGTTATACTCTTGTTGAGTTCATTAATAACCCAGATGAACAACTTTCTGTTGCTGCAATGAAGCTACTAATCAAACTCGCACCAAATATGGGTGGGATTTTAGTTATGAGATTATGCAAAATTCATGGTCATCCTCAGGTGTTGGAAATGAACTTGCGCATGGCGAAATGTGCAAAGCTTTCCAATAAAATGTGCAATTGAATATAAACATATGTGCAAGACTTAGACGGTATGCAAACATAAAAAGATTATAAATTGATAAGAAAGATAATAGGTCCTACCTAAAAAAAAAACAGTAATTCAAGTTAACTGAAGGGTAACAAACAAAATCAAACAGAGTTTACCAGAAAAAAGAGTAGTAATATACTACAACCAAAATGATCACTACTGTTTACGCAAATGTGCAACATACTAAAACCAAAATGTGCAATGAGGAAAACTGAAAAATGCTATGAAAGATTACAGTTTATCAGCAGTTTCTAAAGAAATTTAGAGCAAGTACGAGAATTGTGACCATGCTCTGAACATCTTTAACAAAGCCTTTGTCCTTGTGAAAACTAGAAATAACCTTCTCTACAGTTCTTTTAAGACGTTTACTATTTGGAGGCCTAACTTTGGTTTTCACTTGAGCAGGGGGAATTTGCTCTTGGATTGGGCCAAGAAGAGACTCAAATATGATACGTTTCTTCTCATCATCAATAGAAGGGGCACTTACCCTTGAATTCAGGTAATGATCTTTTTTCTGTTTCAATGCACAAATAAAATCTTGCATCAATTCAATATTATCATCAATAACATTGACACAAGAATGAGCATCCGAAAGAATCTGAAAAGCCAAACATTTCTTTTGATCTGCATTAACACTATATTTAAAAATAGATCCATCCAACTCAAATGTCGATTTTAATATTGCCTTCTTTGTCCAACGTGGTTTAATTAGCTTCTCAGGAAGTAACTCTTTACCAACACTCCTGAGAATTAGCAATAAATGACAACACGGTATTCCAACATTAAGAAACTTATTGCAAGAGCAAGATAGATCATCAGATGATAGTTTATGCTTGACAAAATATAGCTTACCACTTCTAGAGCGTACATGGAACACATGATTATCATCATCTTCTTTCACCACATCAACCAGGGAGCAATTAAAAACTTATGCATAAATCTGATCCTGAACTTCATAAAACATGTTGATGGTGAAAATTGAAGCACACTGTTGCTCTACTCAAAGGAGTCTTCAAAGGTGGGGAACAAGAAATTGAATCTAAGTCATTTTTCCTCTGATTATGCCTCTATGAATCAACTGCATTGTCGAATTGCAGAATAAACACATTGAAGCAGGATGTTATGAAACTTAAGAAGAAAAAGTTCTGACTTCCAGATCTAGATGTTGTCCTGAGAAAACCACCCATATTCAAGTCTTGGAAGAAAGCTAGGATCCAATAATTACGTAGATCAAAGAGAGTCTGCAACCAATTGTTAGAACCAAGATCAAAGTCAGATTTTAATAGAATGCCAAGCATCTTCAAATTGTTCTGAGTTTAAATTATCAGTCCAAACAATCGAATTGAACCTTTTCCTGAAGTCTTCCGAAACAAATGCATCAACCCTAACCTTAACCGGAACCATGAACATAATGTGCCACATACAAAAATGGTCGACAGAATTAGGAAAACCTTGTTCTACTGTTGCCTTCATGGCACCATCTTGATCAGTTAAAATAACATATGGATCATGGCCCATAGCCTTCTTTAAATTCTCAAACGACCAAATATAAGTTCCTATATCTTCATGAAGGAACAACCCATATCCAAATGTAATTGAACACTTGTTGATATCGACTCTAGTGAAAGGAACAAAAACCATATCATACCTAGACAAAACAATAATAGAAAAAGGGCAATGATTAACTAACAGAAAATTGGACATGAAACAAAAAAATTATGATGCAAAAGACATATGAACTAGAATGTGAAATATTAAAGTATGTAAAATGTGCAACAAGAATACACTAATATGCAACAGATGTTAAATTGTATGAAACTATGAACCAAACTGCAGAAATTACCTATATGATTGGTATGTTGCATCTACTGAAACAACGTCCCCGAAGAACGAAAAGCTTTTACGAGAAATAGGATCCGAATAGAATAACATGCTTAAACGATTTTCTTCATCCATCGCATAATCAAAGAAGAATGCACCATGTCTATCTTTTATGCCGATACATCGCCATTTGAGCATCATATTCGTGCAAATATGCATTAAGATCTGTACTAAAATTCTTGAAGTCAACATAACTCGCACCAACATTGGAATACAAACCAACTGTATTCTTGTACAACTTAAAAGCTTTACTTGTACCAATGTTGGACTTCAAGCAGTTGATAATAATGCAAACCAGTCAGTTTCCTATTACATGTTGAAAATTATTTTTGTTCTTCAAGAAGCATCAGATCTGTGTCATGTTCCTCAAACTTTTTAATACAATATCCAGTTTTTCCTTGATAACAGAGGGCTAATTTTTCCATACAACCACACCTTGCTGAAATAGTCCTCCGTTTGGATGAGCTGAGCTCCGATTTGACGTTAATTGTCTTATCAAATGACTTCAGGGATTTAAAACTTGCATACTGCGCAACAAATATTTCCATAGAGCAGTTTTTGAACCATCTTTAGAATGGACTTGAGTAACGGGACGGACATTAAAGCCAACATGTTTAGCATATGATGTATAAAACACAAGAGCATCTTTCACAGTTTGAAATATCTGACCAACAAAAGGCTTCAATTCATCATTGCAAATAGGAGCATAATACACCGAATTCCTAGGAGAACATGAAATGACAACATTCTCTTGAATTTGAAATGTCCCTATAAACAATGTGTAATAGAAAATGTAAATTCACATGGGAACACATATATACAAAAATGTGCAATTTCATTCAATACATATACAAACCAATAAATGTGCATAGAATCGAACATCTGAATTAATGTGCAACAAGAAATTGAGAAATGTGCAATAATATAGCAAAGAGTGTGCAAAAACAAATTTCTATCCCACATGCCTGTAAAATATCACCACAAACCATACAAAAGGGAAGGGATAACATCTACGCAAGAAACGGGGGAGAAAAGCTATATAATGAAGCAAAAACCTGCTGAATCACACATATCATCATCATTGGAATCTATTTCTAACAAATTAGATTCATGCAGTTGAGCTTTACCACCAACAACTTCACCATGAAGTCCACCAACTGAATTCATCACTTGACAAATAACAGAAAAAGACAAACAAATCAAAACACACGAATAAAAAACTAAAATCTGAGAAAAGTGTGAAACATGAATAAATTTGATAAATATAAGGCAAAATACCTACTAATCTCGAGATAGTAACACAGAAGTGACAATTACAACCACAAAATTGGCGATTTGGGGGAAAAATTGACAGGAAAACAACAACTAGATTGAGGAAAAGGATTGAATTGAACAATAGAGGAATGCAACATCACAAAAATGATGATTTCACCGACCAAAACTAACAATCTGGAGCAAAATTGACGTGAAAACAATAGAGGAACGCTCGAATAAAAATAGAAACACTGATTGAGCAATGTGTGAACAACTAGGTTGAGGAAAGGATCGAACGGAGAAACAATAGAGGAACACTCGAACAAAAATCGAAACACTGATTGAGCAACGTGTGAAGAGCTAGGTTGAGGAAAGCATTGAACGGAGAAACAATAGAGGAAAGGATCGAGCGACGAAGAGAACACACCAATCGCCCAGAATCAGAATGGAAGAATGAAAAGTGAACAGTGATGTGCTGACATCATCAATTCCATCCAAAAGAATCCTGGTCGTTTGATCGAATTCCATCCGACGGTTGACAAGTGTTCCTATTTCTCACCAGCTTAAGTGTTTCTCACAAGATCTTTTTCCTAAATTTTATATACATAATTAATTTTATTGGAAAATATGGAAAAATATTATTGTAGGTTAGAATTATGACACAATGATAAGGATCACTTTATTTTTATTACACATATCTAAAGGTTTGGTTATTTTAATTAATTTTGATAAAAATGAAAAAATCAAGAAAATAGAAATCAAAGTTATCTCTTCCATCTCAAAAATAACGAAAGAAAATTCTAATTAAAAAGCAGGCTGGCTACTTGTGGCATCAAATTACTGTTGCACCACACTTCGTTGCGAAGAGGTATATGGCAATTTGTGACGAGGCAAAAGAGGGAGGTTTGTCATGCAGGTTGTTACATGGCCTTCATCACGAGGCCAATGTAGGCCTTTCGTGAGGAAATGCAACTCATAGGCTTGTGAAGAAGCCAACTATTTAGTGTTTGGAGGTGTTTTAGGGGTTCATAAATATTTTTCTTGGTTCTAAATGGTTCTTTATACCTTTTTCTGATATTTTGGACAAGAAAATCGCGTAAAATTTTGAGGTTAGGCTATATGGGGGTGTATACCCTTTCAACAGGATGAAAACATTGTTTTCATGGGTGATAAGGGTTTGTATTGATTGTTAATGGTAGTACATGACCTATTTAGTATGTTTAGGACCGAAATATCACATAAATCATGAGCCTGATGATATCTAACACTTAACCAATTCATCTTGATTCATGATGTTTAACCCACTGAGAGTGAAATAGATCTAGAGGTTCATAATTAAAGAACAAGTATGATGTATGAACGTAAATGAGAAAGTGAAAGTTGAACACGGTTATCGAAGATGATATATATCCAGGTATTATCCAAGAAGATATCAAATTAATTAAGACTGAAAGATGAGTATGTGTTGGTATGTGTTTACTCTCATACAAGCCCTTGTACTTATAGCTGAAGTTGGAGGGTGAGAGGGGTTGGGGAGTGAGAGGGGTTGAGCTACTAATATCACATGCCAAATTTCCAGCTCTCTTTTATGATGAGAGGAGACAATCTCCCGGGTCTTCATCTACAATGACTGAAGTATCATGATGGTAATGTCACATCTGTGACAGCTACAATACATTAGGGGTCACATGCATTTGTTAAGCGAAAGACCAGGATCAATATAATTGGTGAAATTTGGCCATTAGGGCATAAGTGCTCATTTGCTGAATTTTTATTGAGTTGGCCCATTGCAAGTTCTTGGGTCTAGCCTAGTAAGTTGTAATAGGCTGATAAAGAACTTCGTCACATCTCCAACCACAAAGCCTCAGCACAAGGCACCTTTAGAACTTCCTCACATGTCTCATCTTAGTTTGCAACCGCCGAACTGGGTTGTATCTCACCCTTACTGATTCCTGATGTAATAATAGCTCGAGATTACAATTTACAGCCCAACTTTTCCATGTTTTGGCCACTTATTCACTCCTCCTTCAACATCTTCATTCCCATTTCAACTGACTTCTTTCCATCTTTCTCTAGCACATAATGAAGAAGTTTTTTTCTATCAAAGTTCAATAAAATGTCCATCAAAATGGTAGAAGGTGTAGAGGATTATGAAGCAAATGTTTATCATCAAGAAGAAGAAGATGTAGAGGGTGATGATCCAGATGTCTTCTATCAAAATGAAGGAAATGTGTCCCAAAGTTGTAACAATGAGGTAAGTATCAAGTGTAGATGCTAGTTATGTTTTATAACATGTACGCTTTAGGTTGGATATTGGATACTTTAGGTTGTAGTTCAGACATTATATGAGTTTTTACATCTTTTTGGATATTGTTTGGTTTAGGGTATAGAAGCTCAAAGTTTAGAAATTGGAGAAGCTGAAGTCATATTGAGTCAAGAAGAAGAAATTGGGTTGAAAAATGTTTTTTGTCCATATCTTTTTGGCGACTGGTTAATTTTTTTATATTGGTTGTTATGTGGAGCCGGTCCAACATTCTGCAATTTCTGGACTGGATCTTAGCTATGTGATGAATCATGTGCAGACGCTTCGTGACGAGGCTTGACTCGTAACGAGGTCCTCATATAGCTCCGTAACGAAGCAAGGACCCAGTCCAGATACTGTAGTGGATTGGCTCCAAAACATAAGGTGCAATCTATAAATTGGTTCAAATTTTTACAAATAGTTATTGATTTCTGTGTGATTTTGTTGTACAAATAGCAATAGATACATGTCCATCATTAGACTCTAGAAATAACCTTTTATGACCAAGCTTACATTTTCGACCCATATCCAAGCTTAGATCAAATACTGGTCTCATCTTTGTATTGGGATGGATCCAACAACAACAAACACCTTATGAGTACACTGCGACTCCAAATAAACCTCACAGAATTACTCAAGATTGTGGTTGGGATATACCAATTCCCAAATTCAATCTTGGCATCTTTCGAAATGAAGAAGATGGTCCTTATATATCTCAAACACAATATAAAGGTCGATCTATTCAAGAAGATAAGCGACATGTTCGCAAATGTGGGGATGCTCAATACACACTCCCCAAATTCAAAAATTGTGAGAAATCCCCTCCTGTTCATTCGGCTAACTTTAGCGAGTTCTTCGTCACATATACTATTTTTGAAAAGAGATATGATATTACAACCTGTACTAAGGGAAAAGCCATGAAACACAACTTTACCCTAGTCAATCACAAGGTACAAAGGGAACAATAGTAAGAAAGCCTTCCACTTGGTTAGCTTGTAAGATGCATGGACCGAATACCCAAAGCAAGAAACCCACTAAGAAGGTCAGATATAGAGGCAGAAAGTGTGATTTCCCTTTTATGATACAAGTTTTTGAAGAGCCGGTTGGTATACTGAATATTGTTGCACAACATGGTACTCACAATCATGACCTTCCTGATAACCTTCTTTGACATCAATATGCTGGATGACCCACTAAAAAGAGTTGGAGAAGATGAGAGAAATGACTGAGGTTCATGTTAAGCCAAGGCATGTAACGATGATGTCGAGCCCGGAGAATTTCACGAGTATCAAACAAGTTTACACTGCAAATCAGAAGTTTAAGAGGGAAGGAATGGAGAGAAAAACAATTGGTTAAGAGTTCTTCAAAAGGTGTAAGGAGAAGCACTACTACATAGAGCACATATCCAATCCAGAAACAAACACTACTATAGAAATTGATTTACACCTCATAGAATATACGTCAGGTGTGCGTAATATGAGGTATAAAGCCCTAAAAGTTGATTCCCACAATATATACACCAAAGATACAAACAATCCGGGGTATAAAAATCGATGATTGTTTCTTAAAATGTCCAAATATCTGGAAAATCTCACTTCCGGTGTAGTTTGCAAGAGAAATTATTAACCATAATCCGGGAATTCCGTGCGCATGAGTAAAAAATATATTGACGGGGTATTATTCCATCCCATTCTCCACATCTTCCTTCCCTTTTCTTCGTACCGTTTCTTAGTTTATTCGATCTCGTTCTTTGAAACACCTTCTCCTCGATCTTGAGTCTTCTCCGTCCAAACACTGCTCATTTTCGTCTCCACTCTAATGCAATCCATCTTCTTATATACTCTGCATCTTGATTCATCTTCATTTTCAACGGTTTGATGCTATTGTCTCTCACATTTCGATCTCTTCATGGGTTCAACAGTCCAACTTTTCCTTATTGTACAATTTTCTTCGCTGTTAGTCGATTCTTCTGTACGGATTGGACGGTTCTCGTCCTTGATTTGTGTTCTGGCTGTTGCGTTTTAGGGAAGGTAAGTTTAATTTCTTAGTTCTTCTTTTTTGCTACATTTGTTGGGTAATTAAATCTAATCTCTATGGTCTGTTAGGGATAAATTTTTATCCGTTTTCTGAGTTCGATTCTTAAGTTT
Source organism: Phyllobates terribilis (assembly GCF_046119375.1). NCBI lineage: Eukaryota > Metazoa > Chordata > Amphibia > Anura > Dendrobatidae > Phyllobates > Phyllobates terribilis. Next base: position 44,606 of record NW_027367739.1, read on the forward strand.
GTGGCGTGATCTGGTGGTTTGTTAGGGCAATTTTAATGCTCATTTTATTATTTTCATTACTATCTGTTTTAATGTATGTTGTTAGATTTGTCTTCTGATATTTCACATTATCTTTATCATACTGAGTGGTTGTCGTTGCAGTTCTCATCTGTTGCATATGTATACGGGCCAGCTATATGTCGCATCCATTTTTTTTTTATAATCATCACACTGCGGCTCGTCAAGGGAGGTTTAAGGGTGGCTCGTGACGGATGGGACCAGAGTGACTCGTCACGGCAGAGTAGGGGTGTGGGTTGTCACGAGTGATACCGTTGTGGCTTGTAATGGCTAGAACTAGTTCAACTCGTGATGAGGTAAGCTAAAATCTGTTTGGAGGTGTCTTAGGGGTTTGTAAGTATTTTAATTGGTTTGAAATGGTTATTTATGCCTTTTTATGACATTTTTTACATGAATATTTCATAAAATCATGGTGTTTGGCTTTTTGGGGTTGTAGGCCTGTTTGGCAGCATGAAAACACTGTTTAAATGAATGAAAGAGTTTGTATTGATTGTTAATGGTAGTACGTGACCTACTTGGGATGTTGTGGCATAATATATGACATAAAATCATCACCTTAATTATATGTGGCACGTAACCCACTTTGTCTAGACTTTTAGGGTTTATTTGTGAACAACATGCATTATTACAATTCACTGTGATGTACTTGCCTGGGACACATATTGATCAAGGATGGGGATCTCAATAGCATGAATTTAGATTAGATTAGTTCATTTTTATTTTCGAATTGTTAGTTTCTTGTTGGGGTCATAGTCTTTGTGTTGTTGAGAGCAGGTACTTGATGGTCGTTGCTATCACGTTCCTCCGTACTTGCTCAGACCTTTGTGCTTCATGGAGGAGTTAGCAATCTTCTTTCGACAGCAAGGTCTAAAGTTTGGGGAATTTGATAGGCGCAATCCCCATGGCGCCAAGAGTAGTTTTTAGGTGACTTTAGATGCGTTTCGGAAGCACTTACTCTGTATATGAAGCATTTGAGGCATCGGGACTAAAGACGACAAAGTGTAGACGAAGACGTTCTAAAATAAAGAAGAAGTCTGCAGAGAGCAAACTGCAGTCGAGGTCAACCGACCGTTGTCGTGCTACTTAGCGCTTGGCCAATTTCAACAGGGATCAAACCACGGCCGCGCATGCCACATAACTCCCAAGCCTGAAAGTCTTTGTAACCGCCTCTTCTTAATGGCTTTGAAGGAGTTTTGAAGTTACCATTTTGAGAGAGGAATTTATATAGATTTTCCTAGGTTTTGACTAGAATCTAATTCCTATACTCAATTTTCTCTCTTTGTAATTTTGTATTCTCTCTCAAGAATGAAGAACAAAAACCCCATTGTTCACTTTGAAGTTTAAGGCTTTTCGATTCGGTTTTGTGGTAAGATTCTAAACGCTTGTGTTTCTATTTCAATTGAGGATTGTTTCTTGATTTCTTGAGCTTTATCTTAGATTGATTTATGTTGATTTTCTAGAGTCCCGAACTAGATCTATTGATATCTATCATATTGCTAGGATTGATAATTCGATTTGAAGCATCTTTCCTTTTGGTAGTAATCTTTATATGCATAAACTATTTGCGAGTGCCTATAGGGTAGAGATCTTGAATTTATGTCAAGTATCGATGATTTGTCAATGATATTGCATGAACCTACTTATCTTTGAACTTTATGCGGTTATGTTATTGAATCTTGGGATTTCCTTCGTATAGCATGATTAGGGTTTCAACTTTTTATGGAAAAAGCATAGGACAACCAATTGAATGTTTTAGAACACTTGTTATTAGGAATCTATCATCCACATGCCTATCTGATTGCTGAGAACGGATAAGTGAACTCTTTCCACTTATTTACTCTCTTCTCATCATTTCGTTCTTTGTTACTTGTATAACTTGTTAACCAACCATACAACCCCCCCCCTTTGGTTACTCGTTAGTTCCAAAATTGATATAAACTAATCCGACTCCCTTGGGATTCAACCCTACTTATCACTATATCCTGTAGTGTGTAGTTGGGTAATTTATTTGATAAGGAGATATAATTTTATCTTCTATCAATTTTGGCACCGTTGTCGGGGAGACGGTTTTAGTTTATATTGTATTTGTAACTAACCTTGGTGTGGACCTATCTTATGGTCCACACTCGTGCTACTAATATGCATCTTGTTGATTTTGACCCAAAGATAGAGAGGACGCATATGTGGAACTTGAGACAATCTTTACAAGACCTTGTCACTTAGATGATGGTTGCTCGCACACTCCGAGAGCTTACAGCTACTGATCTTACTCAACAACACTTGGCGGTTACTATACTTCCTTTAGATGCCAGTGTTTTTTTTTGAGCTCAAGTCCGGTGTCATCAATCTCCTTTTGAAGTTCCATGGATTAGTGGGTGAAGATTTGATCATGCATTTGGGTGAATTCCATGACATTTGCATGTGTAGTAAGCCGACCAATGTTACGAAGGAGCAGTTCAAGATGAGGGCATTTGGTTTTACATTGAAGGACACCTCAAGAAGCTGGTATTATCATTTACCGGCGGGATCTATTGATACTTGAGCTGCGTTGTACAAGGCCTTTCTTGACAAGTACTTCCCCGCCAAGAAGGCGACTACCTTGAAGAGAGAGATTGCAAATGTGGAGCAGGCAGATGAAGAGACGTCGTATGACCATTGTGAGCTCTTCATGAGATTGTGTGCTAGTAATCCACCTCTACAATGGGTTACTCGATTAATAGAGGAGATTCATAGATGCTGATTGCAACGATAGTGTCTTGAACTTGACTCATGTCGCAGCCATGAGCCGAATCCATGAGATCGCTGATGGAAAAAGAAACTTTGGCATGACGTATACCAGAAAAGGAGTTCATGATACGAGCTCTAGTGACCCTGATCTTACTAGTGCATTGGCTGAGTTGAAGAGTATGATCAAGGGTCTTGCACTGAACGGTAGAAATCAACCGGCAAGAGTTTGTGGTATTTGTGCCGATCAATCTCATCCCACTGACACTTGCCCTCAAGTGCATGATCCAATGATCGCTAAGATACATGATGTGGGAGGTTACGGACTTCCTAGACCTCGGTTTGACAATCAAGCCAACAATTATAACCAGGGGTGGAATGATCAGGCAAACAGACCTAAAGCTCAATCAACCGACGATATGCTGTAATCCTTGACCCAACACTTCACCACTTATTTTCAAAGGACATACTCGAGCATAAAGAACATTGAGAAGCAACTCGGTCAACTGGCCGATGCAATATCTCAATAGAATCAACATAATTCCAAGCCTTTGCCATCTCAGACGGTGGTGAATACAAGGGAAAATGTTAGTGCTATACATATGAGAAGTGGAAAAGTTTATGGTACCACTCCCCAAGCTGAACAAGGTGAATCAGAATCGGAGGCTAGAGAGATTCAACCGCGGTCGCGGTCAGCCGACCATGGTCGCGGTCATCTGACCACGGTCGCGGTCATACGACCACGGTCGCGCCTCAGTCTCTGCAGAAAGGTGTCAATTTCATGGCCAACCGCGGCCGCAGTCTCCAAACTGCAGTCATGCTTTTCTCTTTGATGCTGAACATGAAGAAAATTTGGAAGAGAAGGAGGATGAGTACGAGGATCATGGGGACTTCTGCCTTTGACAAGAGAACTATGTAAGGCCAAACTTTCCTCCTCTATACTCCTAAAAGCCTCCCGCACCCTTTCCAGAAGCTCTCCAAGATTCAAGAAGGCCGGTGGATGACATAGAACTCTTTGAGACGTTTAGCAAGTGTGAAGTGAACATTCCCTTGCTCAAACTTGTCAAAGCATATCTCGTTATGATAAGTTCTTGATGGAGTTGTGAACCCTCAAACGGAAGCAAAATCTAAAGGAAAAGAAAAAAGTGCAACTGAGTGAGCGTGTTTCTGCGATGCTTCAAATGTAGATGCCGAAAAGCGCGAGAATCTGGGTATGTTTACGATCTCTATCATGATTGGTGAGACTCTGATTTATAGAGCCATGCTAGATTTAGGTGCTTCTATCAATGGTTTTCCTTACTCAATGTATGAATGACTAGCATTAGGACCTCTAATTGAAATTGGAATTGCTGTATTGCTTGTTGATGGTTCTCCGTGCAACCTATGGGAGTGTAGAGCATGTGTTTGTTAAAGTGGATAAATTGTTCTTTCTTGCTGATTTATGTGTCTTGGATATGGCTCCTATTATACTAGGTAGACCTTTCATGAGTGCCTCTAGGGCTAAAATTGATTTTTTTTGAAGGAATGATGACTATGGAATTTGATGGGTATATAACTGAACATAATATACAAGATGTCAATTCTTTTAACTTGTCATCTGTTTGGTGGATTGATACTGTTTTACCTTCTATTCCAGAGACTCTTGAGGTTAACTTTATTGATAAGGGATCCAGACCACCTGATATGATATGTACCACTGTTTTGGCCAATCACCCCCCTTCTTACGCCTTAGAGCAAAGATGCCTGCTAGTACTCTTGTGCAGGTTATGACGAGAAAGGCTCAATGCCCCTGCTAAGTCTAAGTGTGGGGGAGTGAAGAAGAAAAAGGCTAAACCGATATGGGGTGTCAAGGAATAAAATGGTCTAAGGTTCAAACCTTTTCATAGCTGGTTCAAGGATTTACTTCGAAGAGCGGAGGTTCAAAAGGGACCAAAAGAATATGGATAAAAAGTCAGAAATAGAGCGAATGACTTTAAACAAAGGCGTTGATTGGAGGCAACCCAAGTTAGAAAATTATTAGTATTATTCTTCTTGTTTTTCTTTGTTAAAACAAAATGTATCGTGGTTGAAAAAGAATAGAGGAACCACAGAGTATCAACCGTGGCTGCGGTACACCGACCACGATCACGACAATGTACGGGTCTGACGATCTCTTACAGAGAATCAACCGCGAACGTGGTTCACCAACCACGGTCGGGGCCTTGTGCGTTTTTGCCAGGGTTTTACAGAAACTCAACCATGGTCACAGTTTGGCGACCGTGGTCCTGGTTTCTGAAGCGCGATCAGGTATACAAACCCGCCTCCTTTCTTTTCTTCTTCACCCTCACTTTATCTCAAGAACACAACCCCAAAACACTCCCAAAACCCACGAACTCACACTCTCTCCAAATTCTCCTAATCCCGTCAAATTTCAATCTCCATTCTTCTCCTCACTCAAAACCTCTATAGATTCACCAGCTCCATTCACCTTTTTCCAAACCCTAGAAACTTAACCCTCCAATTTCTTCCTCCAAATTCACCCAATCCAGCCTTAATCCACCCTCTTTTTTGCCGGAAATCTTTGTAGAAGGCTACCTTCTACCTATTTGAATAATAAATGAAGCAATACTGCAGATTTTTCTCCAACCGCGACCACGATTCAGCGATTGCGCCTCCATTTCTATTTTTTTTTTCTTTCTTCGGTTTTGAGGTATTTTTTTCTACCTATATTGATCGGTTGATTAATTTGGTTAGGAGTTTGGTATTTGTTCGATTGTGTTGAGCTATTACTTGAGTAGTTGAGATGGCGAGTTCGAGCCGAGCTCCAAAGAGGTCTAACAATCCGGTCCTGGGGGTGAGTATTGGGACATTGTAAGCCGCAACGAGATAGTCTCAACAAAGTTTTTCGATCATTGGACGCTCGAGAAACTCAAGATCCACCAGTTTAACGAAGCTATCATCACCAACAACGGTCTTGGGGGTTTCGTTCATGCCAAGGCCAAGACCCACGAGCACATGACTCGTGAGTTCTTTGCCACCATGACTTATCGGAGAACTGAGGAGGGTCTACTTGAGAGGATCTCATTTACATACAATGGGAGAAAGTATGTGATGTCGGATGAGGACATCATAGAGGTTTTTGGATTTACTGGTGACCCTTCTCCGGAATGGGGTGTTGACACGGTTGGAGATTGTCCCATCCTTTGGTGGATGAAGATTACAGGGACACTCCACGAGACGGAGGGGGATACGTACAATTATCACATCAGCAATATGCCCTCCGCCTCACGCACAAGGTGCTCACCATGTGTTTATGTGGTCAGGTGGAAGTGAACAAGGTCCCCATCACCGATCTTTAGTATCTATAGGCGCTGGCCCCCTAGTGCCCTATGGTCTCCGATTGGGCGGGTCTATTCGTTCACCAGCATGTTAAGGCTCAACGCCGAGCTTCAGGCAAGATCACTATGGGTGGCATGATCACTCTTTTGGTGGCAAGTCGGGTGGATATTAGCCACCTTGAAGAGAGCCCCAACCTGCCTATCCGTCGGGGCCATGATTATGATGACACCTTGCTGCTCCAAAACCAAGCCATGTTCAAGATTAAGGGTTGTTATCAGTACTTGTGGCCATTTGGGGAGACCACCGATCAATTTATTCGTCTTCCCAAGCCCCTTGTCTATAGGTCGTCTCACACTTTTCTGCTCCTGCCGGATGACACTACGAGGTTGCAGACTGAGAGTACAGCTTGCCAGCGCAAGCTCTGACACGTTGAGGAGGTGGCACGACGGGCTGGTCTGCAGGCCCCATGGGCTCAGGGTTCCCAGCAGGCGGTTGCTGGTCCGTATGGTGTTCAGCAGGTTGAGGGCCTTGGCAGGAGCGATTGTGGTCCGAGTTGGGCCACATCACCTCCACCGTGGGAGGTTTGTTAGAGCAGATAGGGCGTCTAGAGCAGCGCGTCAAGGGGATTGATGAGAGTCTACAGGGCATCCGAGAAGAGTAGGCCGAGTTCAACCAATACGTGGAGTCCCAGTTCAATTACTATACGGGTCAGTGAGAGCATTTCTACTCCCAATATCCAACTCCTCCCTCCGACCAGTGAGGTAAGTTTACTTTTTCATTTTCCCTATTAGTGTGAGTCTCTTTTGCTGCATTGAGGACAATGCTCGTTTCAAGTGTGGGGGAGGGAATTGTTATTCGTGTTACATGCATATAGTTTATTTTTGAGTGTTTTAGCTAGTTCTTTTTGTGTGTTTTGGCTTGTTTTTGTAGTGTGTCGGTTGTTGCATTCCCTATTTGATTTTTGTGGATTCTTATGATAGTGCATAAACTTTGGATCTTTGACTATGCTTTGGATGTAGATTTTACAAGTGTGTTATGATGATGATAATGGTTTGTTAAACTTTAGACATTTTCTTGAGCATGTAGACTTTGATAGGATTACTTTTGGACCAATACTCTACATTTGGTTATGTCCTCATATACGTGAGTTTGTCCTTGATTGTTGTCTTTAGAACTTGCTTCTGTATCTCTTTCGAAACCGAATTTAGGGTTATTGTGCATGACATTTTATTGAGACGTAAGTTTATCACAAAAGAAATTTGAGTTGAATTGATAAACTTCTAGCGCAACAATCATGCGAGTGTGCAATCTCCGTAGTATGAAGGATCACTCTGGGTTCTAGTCTCAATGATTGCCGATGAGCATGCAATATTTCAAAGAATCTTGTGCACCTTTCTCGCACCAAACACATTGATGTGCGACATCATTTCTTGAGTGATCATGTTAAGCACAAGAGAATTGAGCTAGTTCATGTATCTACAGAGTAGCAAATAGCTGATATCTTTACTAAGGCCCTTAAAAGGTTACCCTTTCTACACCTTAGACTTTATCTTGGTCTTCTTCCTCTTAATTAGACCTCCTCTTCACTCACTGTAAGTTCTATTTATATTGTCTATGATCAAGCATAATGTATCTTCATTGGAAACTATAGTTGAGTTGTGCTTCATGTCTTTACTTGCTCACATGCACTATCTTTTCGCAAGGTCTATCTAGATTGACTTGTATATTGAATGCAAACTGAATACTCTTCCCTATATCCATTTCATGCTCTTCTTTCTCCATATATAGAGAGTGGTGATCACAATCTAACCATATTACAAGCCAATAGAAATGATCTCCTATGGTGTCCCTAGCTGACTTTAATGTAACGCTTCCTAATTCCTTGTCTATCTCTACATTTGGAAGTATTTATTTTATTTACAAAGAGCCATTTACCGGATATATGCACATAGTTATTACATGATATATCTTGAGTGTGAGTGTGTTTTGTCCCTTATGTTATGTGCATTTCTTCCCATTACATGCGCTTTAATATTCTTGATGAGCACTTTTTATTGCATCACATCTCAAGTATGAGATTACGTCTTCCCAGTACAAGTAACTAAGTGCCATATGTTCAAGCACATGATGGGTGAAGTTCTTTATATAGCTTCGAAACCAAGCACAACTTGCCTATATTCAGTGCTATATAGCGAGGAGTTATTCACAGCTAATCAGAGTTAGATGAAGTCATTCTAGCAAAGCAATGCTCATATATATTTATTTTTGGCCTCGGTGCGAGAGTGCGAGATAGAGACCGGTGCTAATCTCATATGGGAAATCATCATTCTTAGGCACACAGACAGTGACGACATGCACAACCAATTCTAAACATTTCGTAAAAGCTGGTGAAAATATTGAGGAAGAAGGTCATTTGAGTTGATGCTCTTATGTGCTTTCTGATTTTATTGTGCGAGTATTTGCTAGAACTGTTAGGATACCAGCTAGAAAAGGCGTGAGGATATTTATTTATGCTAAGTATGCCTTCGATTGATTAGATTGCTTTGCATGCTTCATGGTTACGTTCATGCTTAACAGATCTTTGATTATTTTATCTTTTTGTTAAGTTGATCTTGATTGTTTAGCTTACTTTAGTTCCCTTTTTAAAGCTAAGTATGAATTTTTCCGATGATGCCAAAAGGGGAACTATACAAAATTGAGAAGGTGAAGGATTGACGTAGAATACTCTTTCCATTGTTGAAATTAGAAGAATTTAGACCGGCTTGGTCTAAGGGGGAACAAATGTAAACTCGCTAAAGTGTTCTTAGCAAAAATATTTGAGCTTATTGTTATATCTTAAGTACTTGATTAATATAAATGGCATATCTGTAGCTTAAACTGAGTACAATTTGAAATTTTATATGCTTACCTGTGTACGGGTTTGTCATCATCCAAAAGGGAAAAATTGTTGGTTTGAGCTAGAGTTGGAATGGGCCAGCTAAACCTTTCCGCTTGTTTTGATGATAACAAACTCAAGTATTTGATATCCTTTGTTTGTTTTAAGCTAACCAGGTATACCTCGAGGAGTTTTAGGTGTAGCTTTAACACAAGCAGACTTGCTTTGACCACTGAGGGCCTAGCTTTGAGTCTAGCGCTGAAAGTTGAATCTCGCCAAGACAGAATAAGTGTGAAGTGAAGAAATAAGAAGAACGAAGGTCTAGCTTTAAGGAAGCTGGTTGAACTTCAAGCTAGAGGATCGAGTTTCACAAGAGAAGAGAAGAGATACAAGTAATCACGTTCCAGCGCGTCCACGAGTGGAATCCTAGAGAAGCGCTTAGGAGATTTGGTCCAAGGAAGGAAGGTCTTTGAAGCTACAACTTAACAGAAATAAGGAGAACCAGAGGTTGTTAAAGATTTATACTTTTGGATAGTGGATGTACGGGGATCGCTAATCTGGAAAAATCAAGAGAAGCGCTGAAGGTGAGGATTTGCAACATGGAAGTGGGATCGTCAAGCTGAAGAAGAGAAAAGAAAGACCAAGCGTTGATGCATTTTTGGGATGAAGATGATCACACGGATTGCTGAGGTGGAGTTCTTCAAGTGCAGCGCGAGTGTAGAAAGTCTATCTTAGGGTTGTAAGTTGGATTTCTATGTAAGGCATGCATTATGGTGTTGTTAAGAATGAGCTTTACGAGTTTCACGAGCGGAGAGAGCAAAGCGATTAAGCTAATAGAGAGAGATAAGTAGAGCTACATAGAGATTAAGTCGCTATGAGCAAAGCTATAGCCTAAAACACTTAGGTTCTTGAGAGAGAGTGATTACTTGTATGAGTTGAATGTAAAATTATATTAAGAGAGAGTGTTGCACGAAGAAAAGCTTGGAGAATACACTAGAGAAGCTAGGTGTAGCTTAAGGGTGTTTATCTCAAGCTTAAGTGTGTAATTTGATCTTAATCAAATACAAGCTAGTGGTGAGTTTCACCACGACTTATTAGAAGTCTATAGTTTTCACCTTGAAAAAAATCCTTGCACGAGCTAAGAAAACTTAATTCATATTACTTGTACTTTTATTGTAGCTAATCTCGTTTCCGCACTTAGAGCACTATAGATTCTATATGTATTTGAGTTACATTGAGGTTAATATTTGATCCTACACATATTTAGTTCAATGAAGGGATATATATGAAGAAATAAGCAACCGGGAGGAATCACGAGCGATCGTAAAGCGTCACAAGGCTAGGGATGTCGTCGGTGGTTTTTCTCTACAGATGGGGAAGCCGTGAAATATGTGGAGGCGAAATTCTAGGGTTGCTCCCAGTTTTGGAATTTTTTATAAGTCAAAAACCGAGCCTCGTCACAAGTGGTCCATAGGCACCTCGTGATGAACGAGAGTAATTTCCCTTATAATGAGAGGGAGTACCTTCAAGGTGTGACGAGCGGCTCTAATATAGCCCGTGACGAGCGACACAATACCCGCTCATGACGAGGCGAGGTGCGACGGTTAGCAAAAAGTGTTATGAGACAAATAGCAATACCTTATGTATATGCAATATACAAAAAGTTAAACTCCTTAGAAGACCCGCTATCTCCAACCCTCAATGTAAGTTTCAAACTGAGCTAAGATGAGTTTTGGTTTGTTTTTATTTA
>NW_027367740.1:0-55313 GCF_046119375.1 Phyllobates terribilis
AATGGCAAAAATCAATGAATATTGTAAATGCACAAACAGTAATTTCTCCGCATTGCAAGGTGCAATTCTGAAATTTTTTGCTTTTTCCTGCTCCTCTTAGCATGATAAAGAAGATTCAAAGAGAGTGAGATGCCAGCTCCTTTCATTCAGTCAGTAGCTTCAATCATTTCTGGACGTTTTTCAATGGCAAAAATCAATGAATATTGTAAATGCACAAACAGTAATTTCTCCGCATTGCAAGGTGCAATTCTGAAATTTTTTGCTTTTTCCTGCTCCTCTTAGCATGATAAAGAAGATTCAAAGAGAGTGAGATGCCAGCTCCTTTCATTCAGTCAGTAGCTTCAATCATTTCTGGTATATGAATAACATGATGTTTTTCAATGGCAAAAATCAATGAATATTGTAAATGCACAAACAGTAATTTCTCCGCATTGCAAGTTGCAATTCTGAAATTTTTTGCTTTTTCCTGCTCCTCTTAGCATGATAAAGAAGATTCAAAGAGAGTGAGATTCCAGCTCCTTTCATTCAGTCAGTAGCTTCAATCATTTCTGGACGTTTTTCAATGGCAAAAATCAATGAATATTGTAAATGCACAAACAGTAATTTCTCCGCATTGCAAGGTGCAATTCTGAAATTTTTTGCTTTTTCCTGCTCCTCTTAGCATGATAAAGAAGATTCAAAGAGAGTGAGATGCCAGCTCCTTTCATTCAGTCAGTAGCTTCAATCATTTCTGGACGTTTTTCAATGGCAAAAATCAATGAATATTGTAAATGCACAAACAGTAATTTCTCCGCATTGCAAGATGCAATTCTGAAATTTTTTGCTTTTTCCTGCTCCTCTTAGCATGATAAAGAAGATTCAAAGAGAGTGAGATGCCAGCTCCTTTCATTCAGTCAGTAGCTTCAATCATTTCTGGACGTTTTTCAATGGCAAAAATCAATGAATATTGTAAATGCACAAACAGTAATTTCTCCGCATTGCAAGGTGCAATTCTGAAATTTTTTGCTTTTTCCTGCTCCTCTTAGCATGATAAAGAAGATTCAAAGAGAGTGAGATGCCAGCTCCTTTCATTCAGTCAGTAGCTTCAATCATTTCTGGTATATGAATAACATGATGTTTTTCAATGGCAAAAATCAATGAATATTGTAAATGCACAAACAGTAATTTCTCCGCATTGCAAGGTGCAATTCTGAAATTTTTTGCTTTTTCCTGCTCCTCTTAGCATGATAAAGAAGATTCAAAGAGAGTGAGATGCCAGCTCCTTTCATTCAGTCAGTAGCTTCAATCATTTCTGGACGTTTTTCAATGGCAAAAATCAATGAATATTGTAAATGCACAAACTGTAATTTCTCCGCATTGCAAGGTGCAATTCTGAAATTTTTTGCTTTTTCCTGCTCCTCTTAGCATGATAAAGAAGATTCAAAGAGAGTGAGATGCCAGCTCCTTTCATTCAGTCAGTAGCTTCAGTCATTTCTGGACGTTTTTCAATGGCAAAAATCAATGAATATTGTAAATGCACAAACAGTAATTTCTCCGCATTGCAAGGTGCAATTCTGAAATTTTTTGCTTTTTCCTGCTCCTCTTAGCATGATAAAGAAGATTCAAAGAGAGTGAGATGCCAGCTCCTTTCATTCAGTCAGTAGCTTCAATCATTTCTGGTATATGAATAACATGATGTTTTTCAATGGCAAAAATCAATGAATATTGTAAATGCACAAACAGTAATTTCTCCGCATTGCAAGGTGCAATTCTGAAATTTTTTGCTTTTTCCTGCTCCTCTTAGCATGATAAAGAAGATTCAAAGAGAGTGAGATGCCAGCTCCTTTCATTCAGTCAGTAGCTTCAATCATTTCTGGACGTTTTTCAATGGCAAAAATCAATGAATATTGTAAATGCACAAACAGTAATTTCTCCGCATTGCAAGGTGCAATTCTGAAATTTTTTGCTTTTTCCTGCTCCTCTTAGCATGATAAAGAAGATTCAAAGAGAGTGAGATGCCAGCTCCTTTCATTCAGTCAGTAGCTTCAATCATTTCTGGTATATGAATAACATGATGTTTTTCAATGGCAAAAATCAATGAATATTGTAAATGCACAAACAGTAATTTCTCCGCATTGCAAGTTGCAATTCTGAAATTTTTTGCTTTTTCCTGCTCCTCTTAGCATGATAAAGAAGATTCAAAGAGAGTGAGATTCCAGCTCCTTTCATTCAGTCAGTAGCTTCAATCATTTCTGGACGTTTTTCAATGGCAAAAATCAATGAATATTGTAAATGCACAAACAGTAATTTCTCCGCATTGCAAGGTGCAATTCTGAAATTTTTTGCTTTTTCCTGCTCCTCTTAGCATGATAAAGAAGATTCAAAGAGAGTGAGATGCCAGCTCCTTTCATTCAGTCAGTAGCTTCAATCATTTCTGGACGTTTTTCAATGGCAAAAATCAATGAATATTGTAAATGCACAAACAGTAATTTCTCCGCATTGCAAGATGCAATTCTGAAATTTTTTGCTTTTTCCTGCTCCTCTTAGCATGATAAAGAAGATTCAAAGAGAGTGAGATGCCAGCTCCTTTCATTCAGTCAGTAGCTTCAATCATTTCTGGACGTTTTTCAATGGCAAAAATCAATGAATATTGTAAATGCACAAACAGTAATTTCTCCGCATTGCAAGGTGCAATTCTGAAATTTTTTGCTTTTTCCTGCTCCTCTTAGCATGATAAAGAAGATTCAAAGAGAGTGAGATGCCAGCTCCTTTCATTCAGTCAGTAGCTTCAATCATTTCTGGTATATGAATAACATGATGTTTTTCAATGGCAAAAATCAATGAATATTGTAAATGCACAAACAGTAATTTCTCCGCATTGCAAGGTGCAATTCTGAAATTTTTTGCTTTTTCCTGCTCCTCTTAGCATGATAAAGAAGATTCAAAGAGAGTGAGAGGCCAGCTCCTTTCATTCAGTCAGTAGCTTCAATCATTTCTGGACGTTTTTCAATGGCAAAAATCAATGAATATTGTAAATGCACAAACAGTAATTTCTCCGCATTGCAAGGTGCAATTCTGAAATTTTTTGCTTTTTCCTGCTCCTCTTAGCATGATAAAGAAGATTCAAAGAGAGTGAGATGCCAGCTCCTTTCATTCAGTCAGTAGCTTCAATCATTTCTGGACGTTTTTCAATGGCAAAAATCAATGAATATTGTAAATGCACAAACAGTAATTTCTCCGCATTGCAAGGTGCAATTCTGAAATTTTTTGCTTTTTCCTGCTCCTCTTAGCATGATAAAGAAGATTCAAAGAGAGTGAGATGCCAGCTCCTTTCATTCAGTCAGTAGCTTCAATCATTTCTGGTATATGAATAACATGATGTTTTTCAATGGCAAAAATCAATGAATATTGTAAATGCACAAACAGTAATTTCTCCGCATTGCAAGGTGCAATTCTGAAATTTTTTGCTTTTTCCTGCTCCTCTTAGCATGATAAAGAAGATTCAAAGAGAGTGAGATGCCAGCTCCTTTCATTCAGTCAGTAGCTTCAATCATTTCTGGACGTTTTTCAATGGCAAAAATCAATGAATATTGTAAATGCACAAACAGTAATTTCTCCGCATTGCAAGATGCAATTCTGAAATTTTTTGCTTTTTCCTGCTCCTCTTAGCATGATAAAGAAGATTCAAAGAGAGTGAGATGCCAGCTCCTTTCATTCAGTCAGTAGCTTCAGTCATTTCTGGATGTTTTTCAATGCAAAAATCAATGAATATTGTAAATGCACAAACAGTAATTTCTCCGCATTGCAAGGTGCAATTCTGAAATTTTTTGCTTTTTCCTGCTCCTCAGCATGATAAAGAAGATTCAAAGAGAGTGAGATGCCAGCTCCTTTCATTCAGTCAGTAGCTTCAATCATTTCTGGTATATGAATAACATGATGTTTTTCAATGGCAAAAATCAATGAATATTGTAAATGCACAAACAGTAATTTCTCCGCATTGCAAGGTGCAATTCTGAAATTTTTTGCTTTTTCCTGCTCCTCTTAGCATGATAAAGAAGATTCAAAGAGAGTGAGATGCCAGCTCCTTTCATTCAGTCAGTAGCTTCAATCATTTCTGGATGTTTTTCAATGGCAAAAATCAATGAATATTGTAAATGCACAAACAGTAATTTCTCCGCATTGCAAGGTGCAATTCTGAAATTTCTTGCATTTTCCTGCTCCTCTTAGCATGATAAAGAAGATTCAAAGAGAATGAGATGCCAGCTCCTTTCATTCAGTCAGTAGCTTCAATCATTTCTGGACGTTTTTCAATGGCAAAAATCAATGAATATTGTAAATGCACAAACAGTAATTTCTCCGCATTGCAAGGTGCAATTCTGAAATTTTTTGATTTTTCCTGCTCCTCTTAGCATGATAAAGAAGATTCAAAGAGAGTGAGATGCCAGCTCCTTTCATTCAGTCAGTAGCTTCAATCATTTCTGGACGTTTTTCAAAGGCAAAAATCAATGAATATTGTAAATGCACAAACAGTAATTTCTCCGCATTGCAAGGTGCAATTCTGAAATTTTTTGCTTTTTCCTGCTCCTCTTAGCATGATAAAGAAGATTCAAAGAGAGTGAGATGCCAGCTTCTTTCATTCAGTCAGTAGCTTCAAACATTTCTGGGATATGAATAACATGATGTTTTTCAATGGCAAAAATTAATGAATATTGTAAATGCACAAACAGTAATTTCTCCGCATTGCAAGGTGCAATTCTGAAATTTTTTGCTTTTTCCTGCTCCTCTTAGCATGATAAAGAAGATTCAAAGAGAGTGAGATGCCAGCTCCTTTCATTCAGTCAGTAGCTTCAATCATTTCTGGACGTTTTTCAATGGCAAAAATCAATGAATATTGTAAATGCACAAACAGTAATTTCTCCGCATTGCAAGGTGCAATTCTGAAATTTTTTGCTTTTTCCTGCTCCTCAGCATGATAAAGAAGATTCAAAGAGAGTGAGATGCCAGCTCCTTTCATTCAGTCAGTAGCTTCAATCATTTCTGGTATATGAATAACATGATGTTTTTCAATGGCAAAAATCAATGAATATTGTAAATGCACAAACAGTAATTTCTCCGCATTGCAAGGTGCAATTCTGAAATTTTTTGCTTTTTCCTGCTCCTCTTAGCATGATAAAGAAGATTCAAAGAGAGTGAGATGCCAGCTCCTTTCATTCAGTCAGTAGCTTCAATCATTTCTGGATGTTTTTCAATGGCAAAAATCAATGAATATTGTAAATGCACAAACAGTAATTTCTCCGCATTGCAAGGTGCAATTCTGAAATTTCTTGCATTTTCCTGCTCCTCTTAGCATGATAAAGAAGATTCAAAGAGAATGAGATGCCAGCTCCTTTCATTCAGTCAGTAGCTTCAATCATTTCTGGACGTTTTTCAATGGCAAAAATCAATGAATATTGTAAATGCACAAACAGTAATTTCTCCGCATTGCAAGGTGCAATTCTGAAATTTTTTGATTTTTCCTGCTCCTCTTAGCATGATAAAGAAGATTCAAAGAGAGTGAGATGCCAGCTCCTTTCATTCAGTCAGTAGCTTCAATCATTTCTGGACGTTTTTCAAAGGCAAAAATCAATGAATATTGTAAATGCACAAACAGTAATTTCTCCGCATTGCAAGGTGCAATTCTGAAATTTTTTGCTTTTTCCTGCTCCTCTTAGCATGATAAAGAAGATTCAAAGAGAGTGAGATGCCAGCTTCTTTCATTCAGTCAGTAGCTTCAAACATTTCTGGGATATGAATAACATGATGTTTTTCAATGGCAAAAATTAATGAATATTGTAAATGCACAAACAGTAATTTCTCCGCATTGCAAGGTGCAATTCTGAAATTTTTTGCTTTTTCCTGCTCCTCTTAGCATGATAAAGAAGATTCAAAGAGAGTGAGATGCCAGCTCCTTTCATTCAGTCAGTAGCTTCAATCATTTCTGGTATATGAATAACATGATGTTTTTCAATGGCAAAAATCAATGAATATTGTAAATGCACAAACAGTAATTTCTCCGCATTGCAAGGTGCAATTCTGAAATTTTTTGCTTTTTCCTGCTCCTCTTAGCATGATAAAGAAGATTCAAAGAGAGTGAGATGCCAGCTCCTTTCATTCAGTCAGTAGCTTCAATCATTTCTGGACGTTTTTCAATGGCAAAAATCAATGAATATTGTAAATGCACAAACAGTAATTTCTCCGCATTGCAAGATGCAATTCTGAAATTTTTTGCTTTTTCCTGCTCCTCTTAGCATGATAAAGAAGATTCAAAGAGAGTGAGATGCCAGCTCCTTTCATTCAGTCAGTAGCTTCAGTCATTTCTGGATGTTTTTCAATGCAAAAATCAATGAATATTGTAAATGCACAAACAGTAATTTCTCCGCATTGCAAGGTGCAATTCTGAAATTTTTTGCTTTTTCCTGCTCCTCAGCATGATAAAGAAGATTCAAAGAGAGTGAGATGCCAGCTCCTTTCATTCAGTCAGTAGCTTCAATCATTTCTGGTATATGAATAACATGATGTTTTTCAATGGCAAAAATCAATGAATATTGTAAATGCACAAACAGTAATTTCTCCGCATTGCAAGGTGCAATTCTGAAATTTTTTGCTTTTTCCTGCTCCTCTTAGCATGATAAAGAAGATTCAAAGAGAGTGAGATGCCAGCTCCTTTCATTCAGTCAGTAGCTTCAATCATTTCTGGATGTTTTTCAATGGCAAAAATCAATGAATATTGTAAATGCACAAACAGTAATTTCTCCGCATTGCAAGGTGCAATTCTGAAATTTCTTGCATTTTCCTGCTCCTCTTAGCATGATAAAGAAGATTCAAAGAGAATGAGATGCCAGCTCCTTTCATTCAGTCAGTAGCTTCAATCATTTCTGGACGTTTTTCAATGGCAAAAATCAATGAATATTGTAAATGCACAAACAGTAATTTCTCCGCATTGCAAGGTGCAATTCTGAAATTTTTTGATTTTTCCTGCTCCTCTTAGCATGATAAAGAAGATTCAAAGAGAGTGAGATGCCAGCTCCTTTCATTCAGTCAGTAGCTTCAATCATTTCTGGACGTTTTTCAAAGGCAAAAATCAATGAATATTGTAAATGCACAAACAGTAATTTCTCCGCATTGCAAGGTGCAATTCTGAAATTTTTTGCTTTTTCCTGCTCCTCTTAGCATGATAAAGAAGATTCAAAGAGAGTGAGATGCCAGCTTCTTTCATTCAGTCAGTAGCTTCAAACATTTCTGGGATATGAATAACATGATGTTTTTCAATGGCAAAAATTAATGAATATTGTAAATGCACAAACAGTAATTTCTCCGCATTGCAAGGTGCAATTCTGAAATTTTTTGCTTTTTCCTGCTCCTCTTAGCATGATAAAGAAGATTCAAAGAGAGTGAGATGCCAGCTCCTTTCATTCAGTCAGTAGCTTCAATCATTTCTGGACGTTTTTCAATGGCAAAAATCAATGAATATTGTAAATGCACAAACAGTAATTTCTCCGCATTGCAAGGTGCAATTCTGAAATTTTTTGCTTTTTCCTGCTCCTCTTAGCATGATAAAGAAGATTCAAAGAGAGTGAGATGCCAGCTCCTTTCATTCAGTCAGTAGCTTCAATCATTTCTGGACGTTTTTCAATGGCAAAAATCAATGAATATTGTAAATGCACAAACAGTAATTTCTCCGCATTGCAAGGTGCAATTCTGAAATTTTTTGCTTTTTCCTGCTCCTCTTAGCATGATAAAGAAGATTCAAAGAGAGTGAGATGCCAGCTCCTTTCATTCAGTCAGTAGCTTCAATCATTTCTGGACGTTTTTCAATGGCAAAAATCAATGAATATTGTAAATGCACAAACAGTAATTTCTCCGCATTGCAAGATGCAATTCTGAAATTTTTTGCTTTTTCCTGCTCCTCTTAGCATGATAAAGAAGATTCAAAGAGAGTGAGATGCCAGCTCCTTTCATTCAGTCAGTAGCTTCAATCATTTCTGGACGTTTTTCAATGGCAAAAATCAATGAATATTGTAAATGCACAAACAGTAATTTCTCCGCATTGCAAGGTGCAATTCTGAAATTTTTTGCTTTTTCCTGCTCCTCTTAGCATGATAAAGAAGATTCAAAGAGAGTGAGATGCCAGCTCCTTTCATTCAGTCAGTAGCTTCAATCATTTCTGGTATATGAATAACATGATGTTTTTCAATGGCAAAAATCAATGAATATTGTAAATGCACAAACAGTAATTTCTCCGCATTGCAAGGTGCAATTCTGAAATTTTTTGCTTTTTCCTGCTCCTCTTAGCATGATAAAGAAGATTCAAAGAGAGTGAGATGCCAGCTCCTTTCATTCAGTCAGTAGCTTCAATCATTTCTGGACGTTTTTCAATGGCAAAAATCAATGAATATTGTAAATGCACAAACTGTAATTTCTCCGCATTGCAAGGTGCAATTCTGAAATTTTTTGCTTTTTCCTGCTCCTCTTAGCATGATAAAGAAGATTCAAAGAGAGTGAGATGCCAGCTCCTTTCATTCAGTCAGTAGCTTCAGTCATTTCTGGACGTTTTTCAATGGCAAAAATCAATGAATATTGTAAATGCACAAACAGTAATTTCTCCGCATTGCAAGGTGCAATTCTGAAATTTTTTGCTTTTTCCTGCTCCTCTTAGCATGATAAAGAAGATTCAAAGAGAGTGAGATGCCAGCTCCTTTCATTCAGTCAGTAGCTTCAATCATTTCTGGTATATGAATAACATGATGTTTTTCAATGGCAAAAATCAATGAATATTGTAAATGCACAAACAGTAATTTCTCCGCATTGCAAGGTGCAATTCTGAAATTTTTTGCTTTTTCCTGCTCCTCTTAGCATGATAAAGAAGATTCAAAGAGAGTGAGATGCCAGCTCCTTTCATTCAGTCAGTAGCTTCAATCATTTCTGGACGTTTTTCAATGGCAAAAATCAATGAATATTGTAAATGCACAAACAGTAATTTCTCCGCATTGCAAGGTGCAATTCTGAAATTTTTTGCTTTTTCCTGCTCCTCTTAGCATGATAAAGAAGATTCAAAGAGAGTGAGATGCCAGCTCCTTTCATTCAGTCAGTAGCTTCAATCATTTCTGGTATATGAATAACATGATGTTTTTCAATGGCAAAAATCAATGAATATTGTAAATGCACAAACAGTAATTTCTCCGCATTGCAAGTTGCAATTCTGAAATTTTTTGCTTTTTCCTGCTCCTCTTAGCATGATAAAGAAGATTCAAAGAGAGTGAGATTCCAGCTCCTTTCATTCAGTCAGTAGCTTCAATCATTTCTGGACGTTTTTCAATGGCAAAAATCAATGAATATTGTAAATGCACAAACAGTAATTTCTCCGCATTGCAAGGTGCAATTCTGAAATTTTTTGCTTTTTCCTGCTCCTCAGCATGATAAAGAAGATTCAAAGAGAGTGAGATGCCAGCTCCTTTCATTCAGTCAGTAGCTTCAATCATTTCTGGTATATGAATAACATGATGTTTTTCAATGGCAAAAATCAATGAATATTGTAAATGCACAAACAGTAATTTCTCCGCATTGCAAGGTGCAATTCTGAAATTTTTTGCTTTTTCCTGCTCCTCTTAGCATGATAAAGAAGATTCAAAGAGAGTGAGATGCCAGCTCCTTTCATTCAGTCAGTAGCTTCAATCATTTCTGGACGTTTTTCAATGGCAAAAATCAATGAATATTGTAAATGCACAAACAGTAATTTCTCCGCATTGCAAGGTGCAATTCTGAAATTTTTTGCTTTTTCCTGCTCCTCTTAGCATGATAAAGAAGATTCAAAGAGAGTGAGATGCCAGCTCCTTTCATTCAGTCAGTAGCTTCAATCATTTCTGGACGTTTTTCAATGGCAAAAATCAATGAATATTGTAAATGCACAAACAGTAATTTCTCCGCATTGCAAGGTGCAATTCTGAAATTTTTTGCTTTTTCCTGCTCCTCTTAGCATGATAAAGAAGATTCAAAGAGAGTGAGATGCCAGCTCCTTTCATTCAGTCAGTAGCTTCAATCATTTCTGGTATATGAATAACATGATGTTTTTCAATGGCAAAAATCAATGAATATTGTAAATGCACAAACAGTAATTTCTCCGCATTGCAAGGTGCAATTCTGAAATTTTTTGCTTTTTCCTGCTCCTCTTAGCATGATAAAGAAGATTCAAAGAGAGTGAGATGCCAGCTCCTTTCATTCAGTCAGTAGCTTCAATCATTTCTGGACGTTTTTCAATGGCAAAAATCAATGAATATTGTAAATGCACAAACAGTAATTTCTCCGCATTGCAAGATGCAATTCTGAAATTTTTTGCTTTTTCCTGCTCCTCTTAGCATGATAAAGAAGATTCAAAGAGAGTGAGATGCCAGCTCCTTTCATTCAGTCAGTAGCTTCAGTCATTTCTGGACGTTTTTCAATGCAAAAATCAATGAATATTGTAAATGCACAAACAGTAATTTCTCCGCATTGCAAGGTGCAATTCTGAAATTTTTTGCTTTTTCCTGCTCCTCAGCATGATAAAGAAGATTCAAAGAGAGTGAGATGCCAGCTCCTTTCATTCAGTCAGTAGCTTCAATCATTTCTGGTATATGAATAACATGATGTTTTTCAATGGCAAAAATCAATGAATATTGTAAATGCACAAACAGTAATTTCTCCGCATTGCAAGGTGCAATTCTGAAATTTTTTGCTTTTTCCTGCTCCTCTTAGCATGATAAAGAAGATTCAAAGAGAGTGAGATGCCAGCTCCTTTCATTCAGTCAGTAGCTTCAATCATTTCTGGATGTTTTTCAATGGCAAAAATCAATGAATATTGTAAATGCACAAACAGTAATTTCTCCGCATTGCAAGGTGCAATTCTGAAATTTCTTGCATTTTCCTGCTCCTCTTAGCATGATAAAGAAGATTCAAAGAGAATGAGATGCCAGCTCCTTTCATTCAGTCAGTAGCTTCAATCATTTCTGGACGTTTTTCAATGGCAAAAATCAATGAATATTGTAAATGCACAAACAGTAATTTCTCCGCATTGCAAGGTGCAATTCTGAAATTTTTTGATTTTTCCTGCTCCTCTTAGCATGATAAAGAAGATTCAAAGAGAGTGAGATGCCAGCTCCTTTCATTCAGTCAGTAGCTTCAATCATTTCTGGACGTTTTTCAAAGGCAAAAATCAATGAATATTGTAAATGCACAAACAGTAATTTCTCCGCATTGCAAGGTGCAATTCTGAAATTTTTTGCTTTTTCCTGCTCCTCTTAGCATGATAAAGAAGATTCAAAGAGAGTGAGATGCCAGCTTCTTTCATTCAGTCAGTAGCTTCAAACATTTCTGGGATATGAATAACATGATGTTTTTCAATGGCAAAAATTAATGAATATTGTAAATGCACAAACAGTAATTTCTCCGCATTGCAAGGTGCAATTCTGAAATTTTTTGCTTTTTCCTGCTCCTCTTAGCATGATAAAGAAGATTCAAAGAGAGTGAGATGCCAGCTCCTTTCATTCAGTCAGTAGCTTCAATCATTTCTGGACGTTTTTCAATGGCAAAAATCAATGAATATTGTAAATGCACAAACAGTAATTTCTCCGCATTGCAAGGTGCAATTCTGAAATTTTTTGCTTTTTCCTGCTCCTCTTAGCATGATAAAGAAGATTCAAAGAGAGTGAGATGCCAGCTCCTTTCATTCAGTAAGTAGCTTCAATCATTTCTGGACGTTTTTCAATGGCAAAAATCAATGAATATTGTAAATGCACAAACAGTAATTTCTCCGCATTGCAAGGTGCAATTCTGAAATTTTTTGCTTTTTCCTGCTCCTCTTAGCATGATAAAGAAGATTCAAAGAGAGTGAGATGCCAGCTCCTTTCATTCAGTCAGTAGCTTCAATCATTTCTGGTATATGAATAACATGATGTTTTTCAATGGCAAAAATCAATGAATATTGTAAATGCACAAACAGTAATTTCTCCGCATTGCAAGTTGCAATTCTGAAATTTTTTGCTTTTTCCTGCTCCTCTTAGCATGATAAAGAAGATTCAAAGAGAGTGAGATTCCAGCTCCTTTCATTCAGTCAGTAGCTTCAATCATTTCTGGACGTTTTTCAATGGCAAAAATCAATGAATATTGTAAATGCACAAACAGTAATTTCTCCGCATTGCAAGGTGCAATTCTGAAATTTTTTGCTTTTTCCTGCTCCTCTTAGCATGATAAAGAAGATTCAAAGAGAGTGAGATGCCAGCTCCTTTCATTCAGTCAGTAGCTTCAATCATTTCTGGACGTTTTTCAATGGCAAAAATCAATGAATATTGTAAATGCACAAACAGTAATTTCTCCGCATTGCAAGATGCAATTCTGAAATTTTTTGCTTTTTCCTGCTCCTCTTAGCATGATAAAGAAGATTCAAAGAGAGTGAGATGCCAGCTCCTTTCATTCAGTCAGTAGCTTCAATCATTTCTGGACGTTTTTCAATGGCAAAAATCAATGAATATTGTAAATGCACAAACAGTAATTTCTCCGCATTGCAAGGTGCAATTCTGAAATTTTTTGCTTTTTCCTGCTCCTCTTAGCATGATAAAGAAGATTCAAAGAGAGTGAGATGCCAGCTCCTTTCATTCAGTCAGTAGCTTCAATCATTTCTGGTATATGAATAACATGATGTTTTTCAATGGCAAAAATCAATGAATATTGTAAATGCACAAACAGTAATTTCTCCGCATTGCAAGGTGCAATTCTGAAATTTTTTGCTTTTTCCTGCTCCTCTTAGCATGATAAAGAAGATTCAAAGAGAGTGAGATGCCAGCTCCTTTCATTCAGTCAGTAGCTTCAATCATTTCTGGACGTTTTTCAATGGCAAAAATCAATGAATATTGTAAATGCACAAACTGTAATTTCTCCGCATTGCAAGGTGCAATTCTGAAATTTTTTGCTTTTTCCTGCTCCTCTTAGCATGATAAAGAAGATTCAAAGAGAGTGAGATGCCAGCTCCTTTCATTCAGTCAGTAGCTTCAGTCATTTCTGGACGTTTTTCAATGGCAAAAATCAATGAATATTGTAAATGCACAAACAGTAATTTCTCCGCATTGCAAGGTGCAATTCTGAAATTTTTTGCTTTTTCCTGCTCCTCTTAGCATGATAAAGAAGATTCAAAGAGAGTGAGATGCCAGCTCCTTTCATTCAGTCAGTAGCTTCAATCATTTCTGGTATATGAATAACATGATGTTTTTCAATGGCAAAAATCAATGAATATTGTAAATGCACAAACAGTAATTTCTCCGCATTGCAAGGTGCAATTCTGAAATTTTTTGCTTTTTCCTGCTCCTCTTAGCATGATAAAGAAGATTCAAAGAGAGTGAGATGCCAGCTCCTTTCATTCAGTCAGTAGCTTCAATCATTTCTGGACGTTTTTCAATGGCAAAAATCAATGAATATTGTAAATGCACAAACAGTAATTTCTCCGCATTGCAAGGTGCAATTCTGAAATTTTTTGCTTTTTCCTGCTCCTCTTAGCATGATAAAGAAGATTCAAAGAGAGTGAGATGCCAGCTCCTTTCATTCAGTCAGTAGCTTCAATCATTTCTGGTATATGAATAACATGATGTTTTTCAATGGCAAAAATCAATGAATATTGTAAATGCACAAACAGTAATTTCTCCGCATTGCAAGTTGCAATTCTGAAATTTTTTGCTTTTTCCTGCTCCTCTTAGCATGATAAAGAAGATTCAAAGAGAGTGAGATTCCAGCTCCTTTCATTCAGTCAGTAGCTTCAATCATTTCTGGACGTTTTTCAATGGCAAAAATCAATGAATATTGTAAATGCACAAACAGTAATTTCTCCGCATTGCAAGGTGCAATTCTGAAATTTTTTGCTTTTTCCTGCTCCTCTTAGCATGATAAAGAAGATTCAAAGAGAGTGAGATGCCAGCTCCTTTCATTCAGTCAGTAGCTTCAATCATTTCTGGACGTTTTTCAATGGCAAAAATCAATGAATATTGTAAATGCACAAACAGTAATTTCTCCGCATTGCAAGATGCAATTCTGAAATTTTTTGCTTTTTCCTGCTCCTCTTAGCATGATAAAGAAGATTCAAAGAGAGTGAGATGCCAGCTCCTTTCATTCAGTCAGTAGCTTCAATCATTTCTGGACGTTTTTCAATGGCAAAAATCAATGAATATTGTAAATGCACAAACAGTAATTTCTCCGCATTGCAAGGTGCAATTCTGAAATTTTTTGCTTTTTCCTGCTCCTCTTAGCATGATAAAGAAGATTCAAAGAGAGTGAGATGCCAGCTCCTTTCATTCAGTCAGTAGCTTCAATCATTTCTGGTATATGAATAACATGATGTTTTTCAATGGCAAAAATCAATGAATATTGTAAATGCACAAACAGTAATTTCTCCGCATTGCAAGGTGCAATTCTGAAATTTTTTGCTTTTTCCTGCTCCTCTTAGCATGATAAAGAAGATTCAAAGAGAGTGAGATGCCAGCTCCTTTCATTCAGTCAGTAGCTTCAATCATTTCTGGACGTTTTTCAATGGCAAAAATCAATGAATATTGTAAATGCACAAACTGTAATTTCTCCGCATTGCAAGGTGCAATTCTGAAATTTTTTGCTTTTTCCTGCTCCTCTTAGCATGATAAAGAAGATTCAAAGAGAGTGAGATGCCAGCTCCTTTCATTCAGTCAGTAGCTTCAGTCATTTCTGGACGTTTTTCAATGGCAAAAATCAATGAATATTGTAAATGCACAAACAGTAATTTCTCCGCATTGCAAGGTGCAATTCTGAAATTTTTTGCTTTTTCCTGCTCCTCTTAGCATGATAAAGAAGATTCAAAGAGAGTGAGATGCCAGCTCCTTTCATTCAGTCAGTAGCTTCAAACTATTCTGGTATAAACATTTCTGGACGTTTTTCAATGGCAAAAATCAATGAATATTGTAAATGCACAAACAGTAATATCTCCACATTGCAAGGTGCAATTCTGAAATTTTTTGCTTTTTCCTGCTAATCCTAGCATGATAAAGAAGATTCAAATAGAGTGAGATGCCAGCTCCTTTCATTCAGTCAGTAGCTTCAAACATTTCTGGACGTTTTTCAATGGCAAAATTCAATGAATATTGTAAATGCACAAACAGTAATATCTCCACATTGCCAGGTGCAATTCTGAAATTTTTTGCTTTTTCCTGCTAATCCTAGCATGATAAAGAAGATTCAAAGAGAGTGAGATGCCAGCTCCTTTCATTCAGTCAGTAGCTTCAATCATTTCTGGACGTTTTTCAATGGCAAAAATCAATGAATATTGTAAATGCACAAACAGTAATTTCTCCGCATTGCAAGATGCAATTCTGAAATTTTTTGCTTTTTCCTGCTCCTCTTAGCATGATAAAGAAGATTCAAAGAGAGTGAGATGCCAGCTCCTTTCATTCAGTCAGTAGCTTCAATCATTTCTGGACGTTTTTCAATGGCAAAAATCAATGAATATTGTAAATGCACAAACAGTAATTTCTCCGCATTGCAAGGTGCAATTCTGAAATTTTTTGCTTTTTCCTGCTCCTCTTAGCATGATAAAGAAGATTCAAAGAGAGTGAGATGCCAGCTCCTTTCATTCAGTCAGTAGCTTCAATCATTTCTGGTTTATGAATAACATGATGTTTTTCAATGGCAAAAATCAATGAATATTGTAAATGCACAAACAGTAATTTCTCCGCATTGCAAGGTGCAATTCTGAAATTTTTTGCTTTTTCCTGCTCCTCTTAGCATGATAAAGAAGATTCAAAGAGAGTGAGATGCCAGCTCCTTTCATTCAGTCAGTAGCTTCAATCATTTCTGGACGTTTTTCAATGGCAAAAATCAATGAATATTGTAAATGCACAAACTGTAATTTCTCCGCATTGCAAGGTGCAATTCTGAAATTTTTTGCTTTTTCCTGCTCCTCTTAGCATGATAAAGAAGATTCAAAGAGAGTGAGATGCCAGCTCCTTTCATTCAGTCAGTAGCTTCAGTCATTTCTGGACGTTTTTCAATGGCAAAAATCAATGAATATTGTAAATGCACAAACAGTAATTTCTCCGCATTGCAAGGTGCAATTCTGAAATTTTTTGCTTTTTCCTGCTCCTCTTAGCATGATAAAGAAGATTCAAAGAGAGTGAGATGCCAGCTCCTTTCATTCAGTCAGTAGCTTCAATCATTTCTGGTATATGAATAACATGATGTTTTTCAATGGCAAAAATCAATGAATATTGTAAATGCACAAACAGTAATTTCTCCGCATTGCAAGGTGCAATTCTGAAATTTTTTGCTTTTTCCTGCTCCTCTTAGCATGATAAAGAAGATTCAAAGAGAGTGAGATGCCAGCTCCTTTCATTCAGTCAGTAGCTTCAATCATTTCTGGACGTTTTTCAATGGCAAAAATCAATGAATATTGTAAATGCACAAACAGTAATTTCTCCGCATTGCAAGGTGCAATTCTGAAATTTTTTGCTTTTTCCTGCTCCTCTTAGCATGATAAAGAAGATTCAAAGAGAGTGAGATGCCAGCTCCTTTCATTCAGTCAGTAGCTTCAATCATTTCTGGTATATGAATAACATGATGTTTTTCAATGGCAAAAATCAATGAATATTGTAAATGCACAAACAGTAATTTCTCCGCATTGCAAGTTGCAATTCTGAAATTTTTTGCTTTTTCCTGCTCCTCTTAGCATGATAAAGAAGATTCAAAGAGAGTGAGATTCCAGCTCCTTTCATTCAGTCAGTAGCTTCAATCATTTCTGGACGTTTTTCAATGGCAAAAATCAATGAATATTGTAAATGCACAAACAGTAATTTCTCCGCATTGCAAGGTGCAATTCTGAAATTTTTTGCTTTTTCCTGCTCCTCTTAGCATGATAAAGAAGATTCAAAGAGAGTGAGATGCCAGCTCCTTTCATTCAGTCAGTAGCTTCAATCATTTCTGGACGTTTTTCAATGGCAAAAATCAATGAATATTGTAAATGCACAAACAGTAATTTCTCCGCATTGCAAGATGCAATTCTGAAATTTTTTGCTTTTTCCTGCTCCTCTTAGCATGATAAAGAAGATTCAAAGAGAGTGAGATGCCAGCTCCTTTCATTCAGTCAGTAGCTTCAATCATTTCTGGACGTTTTTCAATGGCAAAAATCAATGAATATTGTAAATGCACAAACAGTAATTTCTCCGCATTGTAAGGTGCAATTCTGAAATTTTTTGCTTTTTCCTGCTCCTCTTAGCATGATAAAGAAGATTCAAAGAGAGTGAGATGCCAGCTCCTTTCATTCAGTCAGTAGCTTCAATCATTTCTGGTATATGAATAACATGATGTTTTTCAATGGCAAAAATCAATGAATATTGTAAATGCACAAACAGTAATTTCTCCGCATTGCAAGGTGCAATTCTGAAATTTTTTGCTTTTTCCTGCTCCTCTTAGCATGATAAAGAAGATTCAAAGAGAGTGAGATGCCAGCTCCTTTCATTCAGTCAGTAGCTTCAATCATTTCTGGACGTTTTTCAATGGCAAAAATCAATGAATATTGTAAATGCACAAACTGTAATTTCTCCGCATTGCAAGGTGCAATTCTGAAATTTTTTGCTTTTTCCTGCTCCTCTTAGCATGATAAAGAAGATTCAAAGAGAGTGAGATGCCAGCTCCTTTCATTCAGTCAGTAGCTTCAGTCATTTCTGGACGTTTTTCAATGGCAAAAATCAATGAATATTGTAAATGCACAAACAGTAATTTCTCCGCATTGCAAGGTGCAATTCTGAAATTTTTTGCTTTTTCCTGCTCCTCTTAGCATGATAAAGAAGATTCAAAGAGAGTGAGATGCCAGCTCCTTTCATTCAGTCAGTAGCTTCAAACATTTCTGGTATAAACATTTCTGGACGTTTTTCAATGGCAAAAATCAATGAATATTGTAAATGCACAAACAGTAATATCTCCACATTGCAAGGTGCAATTCTGAAATTTTTTGCTTTTTCCTGCTAATCCTAGCATGATAAAGAAGATTCAAATAGAGTGAGATGCCAGCTCCTTTCATTCAGTCAGTAGCTTCAAACATTTCTGGACGTTTTTCAATGGCAAAATTCAATGAATATTGTAAATGCACAAACAGTAATATCTCCACATTGCCAGGTGCAATTCTGAAATTTTTTGCTTTTTCCTGCTAATCCTAGCATGATAAAGAAGATTCAAAGAGAGTGAGATGCCAGCTCCTTTCATTCAGTCAGTAGCTTCAATCATTTCTGGACGTTTTTCAATGGCAAAAATCAATGAATATTGTAAATGCACAAACAGTAATTTCTCCGCATTGCAAGGTGCAATTCTGAAATTTTTTGCTTTTTCCTGCTCCTCTTAGCATGATAAAGAAGATTCAAAGAGAGTGAGATGCCAGCTCCTTTCATTCAGTCAGTAGCTTCAATCATTTCTGGACGTTTTTCAATGGCAAAAATCAATGAATATTGTAAATGCACAAACAGTAATTTCTCCGCATTGCAAGGTGCAATTCTGAAATTTTTTGCTTTTTCCTGCTCCTCTTAGCATGATAAAGAAGATTCAAAGAGAGTGAGATGCCAGCTCCTTTCATTCAGTCAGTAGCTTCAATCATTTCTGGTATATGAATAACATGATGTTTTTCAATGGCAAAAATCAATGAATATTGTAAATGCACAAACAGTAATTTCTCCGCATTGCAAGGTGCAATTCTGAAATTTTTTGCTTTTTCCTGCTCCTCTTAGCATGATAAAGAAGATTCAAAGAGAGTGAGATGCCAGCTCCTTTCATTCAGTCAGTAGCTTCAATCATTTCTGGACGTTTTTCAATGGCAAAAATCAATGAATATTGTAAATGCACAAACAGTAATTTCTCCGCATTGCAAGATGCAATTCTGAAATTTTTTGGTTTTTCCTGCTCCTCTTAGCATGATAAAGAAGATTCAAAGAGAGTGAGATGCCAGCTCCTTTCATTCAGTCAGTAGCTTCAGTCATTTCTGGACGTTTTTCAATGGCAAAAATCAATGAATATTGTAAATGCACAAACAGTAATTTCTCCGCATTGCAAGGTGCAATTCTGAAATTTTTTGCTTTTTCCTGCTCCTCTTAGCATGATAAAGAAGATTCAAAGAGAGTGAGATGCCAGCTCCTTTCTTTCAGTCAGTAGCTTCAAACATTTCTGGTATAAACTTTTCTGGACGTTTTTCAATGGCAAAAATCAATGAATATTGTAAATGCACAAACAGTAATATCTCCACATTGCAAGGTGCAATGCTGAAATTTTTTGCTTTTTCCTGCTAATCCTAGCATGATAAAGAAGATTCAAATAGAGTGAGATGCCAGCTCCTTTCATTCAGTCAGTAGCTTCAAACATTTCTGGACGTTTTTCATTGGCAAAAATCAATGAATATTGTAAATGCACAAACAGTAATATCTCCACATTGCAAGGTGCAATTCTGAAATTTTTTGCTTTTTCCTGCTAATCCTAGCATGATAAAGAAGATTCAAAGAGAGTGAGATGTCAGCTCCTTTCATTCAGTCAGTAGCTTCAAACATTTCTGGTATATGAATAACATGATGTTTTTCAATGGCAAAAATCAATGAATATTGTAAATGCACAAACAGTAATATCTCCACATTGCAAGGTGCAATTCTGAAATTTTTTGCTTTTTCCTGCTACTCCTAGCATGATAAAGAAGATTCAAAGAGAGTGAGATGCCAGCTCCTTTCATTCAGTCAGTAGCTTCAATCATTTCTGGTCGTTTTTCAATGGCAAAAATCAATGAATATTGTAAATGCACAAACAGTAATTTCTCCGCATTGCAAGGTGCAATTCTGAATTTTTTTGCTTTTTCCTGCTCCTCTTAGCATGGTAAAGAAGATTCAAAGAGAGTGAGATGCCAGCTCCTTTCATTCAGTCAGTAGCTTCAGTCATTTCTGGACGTTTTTCAATGGCAAAAATCAATGAATATTGTAAATGCACAAAAAGTAATTTCTCCGCATTGCAAGGTGCAATTCTGAAATTTTTTGCTTTTTCCTGCTCCTCTTAGCATGATAAAGAAGATTCAAAGAGAGTGAGATGCCAGCTCCTTTCATTCAGTCAGTAGCTTCAAACATTTCTGGTATAAACATTTCTGGA
The DNA here is from genome assembly GCF_046119375.1 of Phyllobates terribilis. Classification (NCBI taxonomy): domain Eukaryota; kingdom Metazoa; phylum Chordata; class Amphibia; order Anura; family Dendrobatidae; genus Phyllobates; species Phyllobates terribilis. The sequence continues at coordinate 20,161 of NW_027367740.1, forward strand.
CGTTTTTCAATGGCAAAAATCAATGAATATTGTAAATGCACAAACAGTAATATCTCCACATTGCAAGGTGCAATTCTGAAATTTTTTGCTTTTTCCTGCTAATCCTAGCATGATAAAGAAGATTCAAATAGAGTGAGATGCCAGCTCCTTTCATTCAGTCAGTAGCTTCAAACATTTCTGGACGTTTTTCAATGGCAAAATTCAATGAATATTGTAAATTCACAAACAGTAATATCTCCACATTGCAAGGTGCAATTCTGAAATTTTTTGCTTTTTCCTGCTAATCCTAGCATGATAAAGAAGATTCAAAGAGAGTGAGATGCCAGCTCCTTTCATTCAGTCAGTAGCTTCAATCATTTCTGGACGTTTTTCAATGGCAAAAATCAATGAATATTGTAAATGCACAAACAGTAATTTCTCCGCATTGCAAGGTGCAATTCTGAAATTTTCTGCTTTTTCCTGCTCCTCTTAGCATGATAAAGAAGATTCAAAGAGAGTGAGATGCCAGCTCCTTTCATTCAGTCAGTAGCTTCAATCATTTCTGGATGTTTTTCAATGGCAAAAATCAATGAATATTGTAAATGCACAAACAGTAATATCTCCACATTGCAAGGTGCAATGCTGAAATTTTTTGCTTTTTCCTGCTAATCCTAGCATGATAAAGAAGATTCAAATAGAGTGAGATGCCAGCTCCTTTCATTCAGTCAGTAGCTTCAAACATTTCTGGACGTTTTTCATTGGCAAAAATCAATGAATATTGTAAATGCACAAACAGTAATATCTCCACATTGCAAGGTGCAATTCTGAAATTTTTTGCTTTTTCCTGCTAATCCTAGCATGATAAAGAAGATTCAAAGAGAGTGAGATGTCAGCTCCTTTCATTCAGTCAGTAGCTTCAAACATTTCTGGTATATGAATAACATGATGTTTTTCAATGGCAAAAATCAATGAATATTGTAAATGCACAAACAGTAATATCTCCACATTGCAAGGTGCAATTCTTAAATTTTTTGCTTTTTCCTGCTAATCCTAGCATGATAAAGAAGATTCAAAGAGAGTGAGATGCCAGCTCCTTTCATTCAGTCAGTAGCTTCAAACATTTCTGGACGTTTTTCAATGGCAAAAATCAATGAATATTGTAAATGCACAAACAGTAATATCTCCACATTGCAAGGTGCAATTCTGAAATTTTTTGCTTTTTCCTGCTACTCCTAGCATGATAAAGAAGATTCAAAGAGAGTGAGATGCCAGCTCCTTTCATTCAGTCAGTAGCTTCAATCATTTCTGGTCGTTTTTCAATGGCAAAAATCAATGAATATTGTAAATGCACAAACAGTAATTTCTCCGCATTGCAAGGTGCAATTCTGAATTTTTTTGCTTTTTCCTGCTCCTCTTAGCATGGTAAAGAAGATTCAAAGAGAGTGAGATGCCAGCTCCTTTCATTCAGTCAGTAGCTTCAGTCATTTCTGGACGTTTTTCAATGGCAAAAATCAATGAATATTGTAAATGCACAAAAAGTATTTTCTCCGCATTGCAAGGTGCAATTCTGAAATTTTTTGCTTTTTCCTGCTCCTCTTAGCATGATAAAGAAGATTCAAAGAGAGTGAGATGCCAGCTCCTTTCATTCAGTCAGTAGCTTCAAACATTTCTGGTATAAACATTTCTGGACGTTTTTCAATAGCAAAAATCAATGAATATTGTAAATGCACAAACAGTAATATCTCCACATTGCAAGGTGCAATTCTGAAATTTTTTGCTTTTTCCTGCTAATCCTAGCATGATAAAGAAGATTCAAATAGAGTGAGATGCCAGCTCCTTTCATTCAGTCAGTAGCTTCAAACATTTCTGGACGTTTTTCAATGGCAAAATTCAATGAATATTGTAAATTCACAAACAGTAATATCTCCACATTGCAAGGTGCAATTCTGAAATTTTTTGCTTTTTCCTGCTAATCCTAGCATGATAAAGAAGATTCAAAGAGAGTGAGATGCCAGCTCCTTTCATTCAGTCAGTAGCTTCAATCATTTCTGGACGTTTTTCAATGGCAAAAATCAATGAATATTGTAAATGCACAAACAGTAATTTCTCCGCATTGCAAGGTGCAATTCTGAAATTTTCTGCTTTTTCCTGCTCCTCTTAGCATGATAAAGAAGATTCAAAGAGCGTGAGATGCCAGCTCCTTTCATTCAGTCAGTAGCTTCAATCATTTCTGGATGTTTTTCAATGGCAAAAATCAATGAATATTGTAAATGCACAAACAGTAATTTCTCCGCATTGCAAGGTGCAATTCTTAAATTTTTTGCTTTTTCCTGCTCCTCTTAGCATGATAAAGAAGATTCAAAGAGAGTGAGATGCCAGCTCCTTTCATTCAGTCAGTAGCTTCAATCATTTCTGGTATATGAATAACATGATGTTTTTCAATGGCAAAAATCAATGAATATTGTAAATGCACAAACAGTAATTTCTCCGCATTGCAAGGTGCAATTCTGAAATTTTTTGCTTTTTCCTGCTCCTCTTAGCATGATAAAGAAGATTCAAAGAGAGTGAGATGCCAGCTCCTTTCATTCAGTCAGTAGCTTCAATCATTTCTGGACGTTTTTCAATGGCAAAAATCAATGAATATTGTAAATGCACAAACAGTAATTTCTCCGCATTGCAAGATGCAATTCTGAAATTTTTTGCTTTTTCCTGCTCCTCTTAGCATGATAAAGAAGATTCAAAGAGAGTGAGATGCCAGCTCCTTTCATTCAGTCAGTAGCTTCAGTCATTTCTGGACGTTTTTCAATGGCAAAAATCAATGAATATTGTAAATGCACAAACAGTAATTTCTCCGCATTGCAAAGTGCAATTCTGAAATTTTTTGCTTTTTCCTGCTCCTCTTAGCATGATAAAGAAGATTCAAAGAGAGTGAGATGCCAGCTCCTTTCATTCAGTCAGTAGCTTCAAACATTTCTGGTATAAACATTTCTGGATGTTTTTCAATGGCAAAAATCAATGAATATTGTAAATGCACAAACAGTAATATCTCCACATTGCAAGGTGCAATGCTGAAATTTTTTGCTTTTTCCTGCTAATCCTAGGATGATAAAGAAGATTCAAATAGAGTGAGATGCCAGCTCCTTTCATTCAGTCAGTAGCTTCAAACATTTCTGGACGTTTTTCAATGGCAAAAATCAATGAATATTGTAAATGCACAAACAGTAATATCTCCACATTGCAAGGTGCAATTCTGAAATTTTTTGCTTTTTCCTGCTAATCCTAGCATGATAAAGAAGATTCAAAGAGAGTGAGATGTCAGCTCCTTTCATTCAGTCAGTAGCTTCAAACATTTCTGGTATATGAATAACATGATGTTTTTCAATGGCAAAAATCAATGAATATTGTAAATGCACAAACAGTAATATCTCCACATTGCAAGGTGCAATTCTGAAATTTTTTGCTTTTTCCTGCTAATCCTAGCATGATAAAGAAGATTCAAAGAGAGTGAGATGCCAGCTCCTTTCATTCAGTCAGTAGCTTCAAACATTTCTGGACGTTTTTCAATGGCAAAAATCAATGAATATTGTAAATGCACAAACAGTAATATCTCCACATTGCAAGGTGCAATTCTGAAATTTTTTGCTTTTTCCTGCTACTCCTAGCATGATAAAGAAGATTCAAAGAGAGTGAGATGCCAGCTCCTTTCATTCAGTCAGTAGCTTCAAACATTTCTGGACGTTTTTCAATGGCAAAAATCAATGAATATTGTAAATGCACAAACAGTAATATCTCCACATTGCAAGGTGCAATTCTGAAATTTTTTGCTTTTTCCTGCTAATCCTAGCATGATAAAGAAGATTCAAAGAGAGTGAGATGCCAGCTCCTTTCATTCAGTCAGTAGCTTCAAACATTTCTGGACGTTTTTCAATGGCAAAAATCAATGAATATTGTAAATGCACAAACAGTAATTTCTCCGCATTGCAAGGTGCAATTCTGAAATTATTTGCTTTTTCCTGCTCCTCTTAGCATGATAAAGAAGATTCAAAGAGAGTGAGATGCCAGCTCCTTTCATTCAGTCAGTAGCTTCAGTCATTTCTGGACGTTTTTCAATGGCAAAAATCAATGAATATTGTAAATGCACAAACAGTAATTTCTCCGCATTGCAAGGTGCAATTCTGAAATTTTTTGCTTTTTCCTGCTCCTCTTAGCATGATAAAGAAGATTCAAAGAGAGTGAGATGCCAGCTCCTTTCATTCAGTCAGTAGCTTCAATCATTTCTGGTATATGAATAACATGATGTTTTTCAATGGCAAAAATCAATGAATATTGTAAATGCACAAACAGTAATTTCTCCGCATTGCAAGGTGCAATTCTGAAATTTTTTGCTTTTTCCTGCTCCTCTTAGCATGATAAAGAAGATTCAAAGAGAGTGAGATGCCAGCTCCTTTCATTCAGTCAGTAGCTTCAATCATTTCTGGACGTTTTTCAATGGCAAAAATCAATGAATATTGTAAATGCACAAACAGTAATTTCTCCGCATTGCAAGGTGCAATTCTGAAATTTTTTGCTTTTTCCTGCTCCTCTTAGCATGATAAAGAAGATTCAAAGAGAGTGAGATGCCAGCTCCTTTCATTCAGTCAGTAGCTTCAATCATTTCTGGTATATGAATAACATGATGTTTTTCAATGGCAAAAATCAATGAATATTGTAAATGCACAAACAGTAATTTCTCCGCATTGCAAGTTGCAATTCTGAAATTTTTTGCTTTTTCCTGCTCCTCTTAGCATGATAAAGAAGATTCAAAGAGAGTGAGATTCCAGCTCCTTTCATTCAGTCAGTAGCTTCAATCATTTCTGGACGTTTTTCAATGGCAAAAATCAATGAATATTGTAAATGCACAAACAGTAATTTCTCCGCATTGCAATGTGCAATTCTGAAATTTTTTGCTTTTTCCTGCTCCTCTTAGCATGATAAAGAAGATTCAAAGAGAGTGAGATGCCAGCTCCTTTCATTCAGTCAGTAGCTTCAATCATTTCTGGACGTTTTTCAATGGCAAAAATCAATGAATATTGTAAATGCACAAACAGTAATTTCTCCGCATTGCAAGATGCAATTCTGAAATTTTTTGCTTTTTCCTGCTCCTCTTAGCATGATAAAGAAGATTCAATGAGAGTGAGATGCCAGCTCCTTTCATTCAGTCAGTAGCTTCAATCATTTCTGGACGTTTTTCAATGGCAAAAATCAATGAATATTGTAAATGCACAAACAGTAATTTCTCCGCATTGCAAGGTGCAATTCTGAAATTTTTTGCTTTTTCCTGCTCCTCTTAGCATGATAAAGAAGATTCAAAGAGAGTGAGATGCCAGCTCCTTTCATTCAGTCAGTAGCTTCAATCATTTCTGGTATATGAATAACATGATGTTTTTCAATGGCAAAAATCAATGAATATTGTAAATGCACAAACAGTAATTTCTCCGCATTGCAAGGTGCAATTCTGAAATTTTTTGCTTTTTCCTGCTCCTCTTAGCATGATAAAGAAGATTCAAAGAGAGTGAGATGCCAGCTCCTTTCATTCAGTCAGTAGCTTCAATCATTTCTGGACGTTTTTCAATGGCAAAAATCAATGAATATTGTAAATGCACAAACTGTAATTTCTCCGCATTGCAAGGTGCAATTCTGAAATTTTTTGCTTTTTCCTGCTCCTCTTAGCATGATAAAGAAGATTCAAAGAGAGTGAGATGCCAGCTCCTTTCATTCAGTCAGTAGCTTCAGTCATTTCTGGACGTTTTTCAATGGCAAAAATCAATGAATATTGTAAATGCACAAACAGTAATTTCTCCGCATTGCAAGGTGCAATTCTGAAATTTTTTGCTTTTTCCTGCTCCTCTCAGCATGATAAAGAAGATTCAAAGAGAGTGAGATGCCAGCTCCTTTCATTCAGTCAGTAGCTTCAAACATTTCTGGTATAAACATTTCTGGACGTTTTTCAATGGCAAAAATCAATGAATATTGTAAATGCACAAACAGTAATATCTCCACATTGCAAGGTGCAATTCTGAAATTTTTTGCTTTTTCCTGCTAATCCTAGCATGATAAAGAAGATTCAAATAGAGTGAGATGCCAGCTCCTTTCATTCAGTCAGTAGCTTCAAACATTTCTGGACGTTTTTCAATGGCAAAATTCAATGAATATTGTAAATGCACAAACAGTAATATCTCCACATTGCCAGGTGCAATTCTGAAATTTTTTGCTTTTTCCTGCTAATCCTAGCATGATAAAGAAGATTCAAAGACAGTGAGATGCCAGCTCCTTTCATTCAGTCAGTAGCTTCAAACATTTCTGGACGTTTTTCAATGGCAAAAATCAATGAATATTGTAAATGCACAAACAGTAATTTCTCCGCATTGCAAGGTGCAATTCTGAAATTATTTGCTTTTTCCTGCTCCTCTTAGCATGATAAAGAAGATTCAAAGAGAGTGAGATGCCAGCTCCTTTCATTCAGTCAGTAGCTTCAGTCATTTCTGGACGTTTTTCAATGGCAAAAATCAATGAATATTGTAAATGCACAAACAGTAATTTCTCCGCATTGCAAGGTGCAATTCTGAAATTTTTTGCTTTTTCCTGCTCCTCTTAGCATGATAAAGAAGATTCAAAGAGAGTGAGATGCCAGCTCCTTTCATTCAGTCAGTAGCTTCAATCATTTCTGGTATATGAATAACATGATGTTTTTCAATGGCAAAAATCAATGAATATTGTAAATGCACAAACAGTAATTTCTCCGCATTGCAAGGTGCAATTCTGAAATTTTTTGCTTTTTCCTGCTCCTCTTAGCATGATAAAGAAGATTCAAAGAGAGTGAGATGCCAGCTCCTTTCATTCAGTCAGTAGCTTCAATCATTTCTGGACGTTTTTCAATGGCAAAAATCAATGAATATTGTAAATGCACAAACAGTAATTTCTCCGCATTGCAAGGTGCAATTCTGAAATTTTTTGCTTTTTCCTGCTCCTCTTAGCATGATAAAGAAGATTCAAAGAGAGTGAGATGCCAGCTCCTTTCATTCAGTCAGTAGCTTCAATCATTTCTGGTATATGAATAACATGATGTTTTTCAATGGCAAAAATCAATGAATATTGTAAATGCACAAACAGTAATTTCTCCGCATTGCAAGTTGCAATTCTGAAATTTTTTGCTTTTTCCTGCTCCTCTTAGCATGATAAAGAAGATTCAAAGAGAGTGAGATTCCAGCTCCTTTCATTCAGTCAGTAGCTTCAATCATTTCTGGACGTTTTTCAATGGCAAAAATCAATGAATATTGTAAATGCACAAACAGTAATTTCTCCGCATTGCAATGTGCAATTCTGAAATTTTTTGCTTTTTCCTGCTCCTCTTAGCATGATAAAGAAGATTCAAAGAGAGTGAGATGCCAGCTCCTTTCATTCAGTCAGTAGCTTCAATCATTTCTGGACGTTTTTCAATGGCAAAAATCAATGAATATTGTAAATGCACAAACAGTAATTTCTCCGCATTGCAAGATGCAATTCTGAAATTTTTTGCTTTTTCCTGCTCCTCTTAGCATGATAAAGAAGATTCAATGATAGTGAGATGCCAGCTCCTTTCATTCAGTCAGTAGCTTCAATCATTTCTGGACGTTTTTCAATGGCAAAAATCAATGAATATTGTAAATGCACAAACAGTAATTTCTCCGCATTGCAAGGTGCAATTCTGAAATTTTTTGCTTTTTCCTGCTCCTCTTAGCATGATAAAGAAGATTCAAAGAGAGTGAGATGCCAGCTCCTTTCATTCAGTCAGTAGCTTCAATCATTTCTGGTATATGAATAACATGATGTTTTTCAATGGCAAAAATCAATGAATATTGTAAATGCACAAACAGTAATTTCTCCGCATTGCAAGGTGCAATTCTGAAATTTTTTGCTTTTTCCTGCTCCTCTTAGCATGATAAAGAAGATTCAAAGAGAGTGAGATGCCAGCTCCTTTCATTCAGTCAGTAGCTTCAATCATTTCTGGACGTTTTTCAATGGCAAAAATCAATGAATATTGTAAATGCACAAACTGTAATTTCTCCGCATTGCAAGGTGCAATTCTGAAATTTTTTGCTTTTTCCTGCTCCTCTTAGCATGATAAAGAAGATTCAAAGAGAGTGAGATGCCAGCTCCTTTCATTCAGTCAGTAGCTTCAGTCATTTCTGGACGTTTTTCAATGGCAAAAATCAATGAATATTGTAAATGCACAAACAGTAATTTCTCCGCATTGCAAGGTGCAATTCTGAAATTTTTTGCTTTTTCCTGCTCCTCTCAGCATGATAAAGAAGATTCAAAGAGAGTGAGATGCCAGCTCCTTTCATTCAGTCAGTAGCTTCAAACATTTCTGGTATAAACATTTCTGGACGTTTTTCAATGGCAAAAATCAATGAATATTGTAAATGCACAAACAGTAATATCTCCACATTGCAAGGTGCAATTCTGAAATTTTTTGCTTTTTCCTGCTAATCCTAGCATGATAAAGAAGATTCAAATAGAGTGAGATGCCAGCTCCTTTCATTCAGTCAGTAGCTTCAAACATTTCTGGACGTTTTTCAATGGCAAAATTCAATGAATATTGTAAATGCACAAACAGTAATATCTCCACATTGCCAGGTGCAATTCTGAAATTTTTTGCTTTTTCCTGCTAATCCTAGCATGATAAAGAAGATTCAAAGACAGTGAGATGCCAGCTCCTTTCATTCAGTCAGTAGCTTCAATCATTTCTGGACGTTTTTCAATGGCAAAAATCAATGAATATTGTAAATGCACAAACAGTAATTTCTCCGCATTGCAAGGTGCAATTCTGAAATTTTTTGCTTTTTCCTGCTCCTCTTAGCATGATAAAGAAGATTCAAAGAGAGTGAGATGCCAGCTCCTTTCATTCAGTCAGTAGCTTCAATCATTTCTGGACGTTTTTCAATGGCAAAAATCAATGAATATTGTAAATGCACAAACAGTAATTTCTCCGCATTGCAAGGTGCAATTCTGAAATTTTTTGCTTTTTCCTGCTCCTCTTAGCATGATAAAGAAGATTCAAAGAGAGTGAGATGCCAGCTCCTTTCATTCAGTCAGTAGCTTCAATCATTTCTGGTATATGAATAACATGATGTTTTTCAATGGCAAAAATCAATGAATATTGTAAATGCACAAACAGTAATTTCTCCGCATTGCAAGGTGCAATTCTGAAATTTTTTGCTTTTTCCTGCTCCTCTTAGCATGATAAAGAAGATTCAAAGAGAGTGAGATGCCAGCTCCTTTCATTCAGTCAGTAGCTTCAATCATTTCTGGACGTTTTTCAATGGCAAAAATCAATGAATATTGTAAATGCACAAACAGTAATTTCTCCGCATTGCAAGATGCAATTCTGAAATTTTTTGGTTTTTCCTGCTCCTCTTAGCATGATAAAGAAGATTCAAAGAGAGTGAGATGCCAGCTCCTTTCATTCAGTCAGTAGCTTCAGTCATTTCTGGACGTTTTTCAATGGCAAAAATCAATGAATATTGTAAATGCACAAACAGTAATTTCTCCGCATTGCAAGGTGCAATTCTGAAATTTTTTGCTTTTTCCTGCTCCTCTTAGCATGATAAAGAAGATTCAAAGAGAGTGAGATGCCAGCTCCTTTCTTTCAGTCAGTAGCTTCAAACATTTCTGGTATAAACATTTCTGGACGTTTTTCAATGGCAAAAATCAATGAATATTGTAAATGCACAAACAGTAATATCTCCACATTGCAAGGTGCAATGCTGAAATTTTTTGCTTTTTCCTGCTAATCCTAGCATGATAAAGAAGATTCAAATAGAGTGAGATGCCAGCTCCTTTCATTCAGTCAGTAGCTTCAAACATTTCTGGACGTTTTTCATTGGCAAAAATCAATGAATATTGTAAATGCACAAACAGTAATATCTCCACATTGCAAGGTGCAATTCTGAAATTTTTTGCTTTTTCCTGCTAATCCTAGCATGATAAAGAAGATTCAAAGAGAGTGAGATGTCAGCTCCTTTCATTCAGTCAGTAGCTTCAAACATTTCTGGTATATGAATAACATGATGTTTTTCAATGGCAAAAATCAATGAATATTGTAAATGCACAAACAGTAATATCTCCACATTGCAAGGTGCAATTCTTAAATTTTTTGCTTTTTCCTGCTAATCCTAGCATGATAAAGAAGATTCAAAGAGAGTGAGATGCCAGCTCCTTTCATTCAGTCAGTAGCTTCAAACATTTCTGGACGTTTTTCAATGGCAAAAATCAATGAATATTGTAAATGCACAAACAGTAATATCTCCACATTGCAAGGTGCAATTCTGAAATTTTTTGCTTTTTCCTGCTACTCCTAGCATGATAAAGAAGATTCAAAGAGAGTGAGATGCCAGCTCCTTTCATTCAGTCAGTAGCTTCAATCATTTCTGGTCGTTTTTCAATGGCAAAAATCAATGAATATTGTAAATGCACAAACAGTAATTTCTCCGCATTGCAAGGTGCAATTCTGAATTTTTTTGCTTTTTCCTGCTCCTCTTAGCATGGTAAAGAAGATTCAAAGAGAGTGAGATGCCAGCTCCTTTCATTCAGTCAGTAGCTTCAGTCATTTCTGGACGTTTTTCAATGGCAAAAATCAATGAATATTGTAAATGCACAAAAAGTAATTTCTCCGCATTGCAAGGTGCAATTCTGAAATTTTTTGCTTTTTCCTGCTCCTCTTAGCATGATAAAGAAGATTCAAAGAGAGTGAGATGCCAGCTCCTTTCATTCAGTCAGTAGCTTCAAACATTTCTGGTATAAACATTTCTGGACGTTTTTCAATGGCAAAAATCAATGAATATTGTAAATGCACAAACAGTAATATCTCCACATTGCAAGGTGCAATTCTGAAATTTTTTGCTTTTTCCTGCTAATCCTAGCATGATAAAGAAGATTCAAATAGAGTGAGATGCCAGCTCCTTTCATTCAGTCAGTAGCTTCAAACATTTCTGGACGTTTTTCAATGGCAAAATTCAATGAATATTGTAAATTCACAAACAGTAATATCTCCACATTGCAAGGTGCAATTCTGAAATTTTTTGCTTTTTCCTGCTAATCCTAGCATGATAAAGAAGATTCAAAGAGAGTGAGATGCCAGCTCCTTTCATTCAGTCAGTAGCTTCAATCATTTCTGGACGTTTTTCAATGGCAAAAATCAATGAATATTGTAAATGCACAAACAGTAATTTCTCCGCATTGCAAGGTGCAATTCTGAAATTTTTTGCTTTTTCCTGCTCCTCTTAGCATGATAAAGAAGATTCAAAGAGAGTGAGATGCCAGCTCCTTTCATTCAGTCAGTAGCTTCAATCATTTCTGGATGTTTTTCAATGGCAAAAATCAATGAATATTGTAAATGCACAAACAGTAATTTCTCCGCATTGCAAGGTGCAATTCTGAAATTTTTTGCTTTTTCCTGCTCCTCTTAGCATGATAAAGAAGATTCAAAGAGAGTGAGATGCCAGCTCCTTTCATTCAGTCAGTAGCTTCAATCATTTCTGGACGTTTTTCAATGGCAAAAATCAATGAATATTGTAAATGCACAAACAGTAATTTCTCCGCATTGCAAGGTGCAATTCTGAAATTTTTTGCTTTTTCCTGCTCCTCTTAGCATGATAAAGAAGATTCAAAGAGAGTGAGATGCCAGCTCCTTTCATTCAGTCAGTAGCTTCAATCATTTCTGGATGTTTTTCAATGGCAAAAATCAATGAATATTGTAAATGCACAAACAGTAATTTCTCCGCATTGCAAGGTGCAATTCTGAAATTTTTTGCTTTTTCCTGCTCCTCTTAGCATGATAAAGAAGATTCAAAGAGAGTGAGATGCCAGCTCCTTTCATTCAGTCAGTAGCTTCAATCATTTCTGGTATATGAATAACATGATGTTTTTCAATGGCAAAAATCAATGAATATTGTAAATGCACAAACAGTAATTTCTCCGCATTGCAAGGTGCAATTCTGAAATTTTTTGCTTTTTCCTGCTCCTCTTAGCATGATAAAGAAGATTCAAAGAGAGTGAGATGCCAGCTCCTTTCATTCAGTCAGTAGCTTCAATCATTTCTGGACGTTTTTCAATGGCAAAAATCAATGAATATTGTAAATGCACAAACAGTAATTTCTCCGCATTGCAAGATGCAATTCTGAAATTTTTTGCTTTTTCCTGCTCCTCTTAGCATGATAAAGAAGATTCAAAGAGAGTGAGATGCCAGCTCCTTTCATTCAGTCAGTAGCTTCAGTCATTTCTGGACGTTTTTCAATGGCAAAAATCAATGAATATTGTAAATGCACAAACAGTAATTTCTCCGCATTGCAAAGTGCAATTCTGAAATTTTTTGCTTTTTCCTGCTCCTCTTAGCATGATAAAGAAGATTCAAAGAGAGTGAGATGCCAGCTCCTTTCATTCAGTCAGTAGCTTCAAACATTTCTGGTATAAACATTTCTGGATGTTTTTCAATGGCAAAAATCAATGAATATTGTAAATGCACAAACAGTAATTTCTCCGCATTACAAGGTGCAATTCTGAAATTTTTTGCTTTTTCCTGCTCCTCTTAGCATGATAAAGAAGATTCAAAGAGAGTGAGATGCCAGATCCTTTCATTCAGTCAGTAGCTTCAAACATTTCTGGTATATGAATAACATGATGTTTTTCAATGGCAAAAATCAATGAATATTGTAAATGCACAAACAGTAATTTCTCCGCATTGCAAGGTGCAAGTCTGAAATTTTTTGCTTTTTCCTGCTCCTCTTAGCATGATAAAGAAGATTCAAAGAGAGTGAGATGCCAGCTACTTTCATTCAGTCAGTAGCTTCAATCATTTCTGGACGTTTTTCAATGGTAAAAATCAATGAATATTGTAAATGCACAAACAGTAATTTCTCCACATTGCAAGGTGCAATTCTGAAATTTTTTGCTTTTTCCTGCTCCTCTTAGCATGATAAAGAAGATTCAAAGAGAGTGAGATGCCAGCTCCTTTCATTCAGTCAGTAGCTTCAAACATTTCTGGTATATGAATAACATGATGTTTTTCAATGGCAAAAATCAATGAATATTGTAAATGCACAAACAGTAATTTCTCTGGATTGCAAGGTGCAATTCTGAAATTTTTTGCTTTTTCCTGCTCCTCTTAGCATGATAAAGAAGATTCAAAGAGAGTGAGATGCCAGCTACTTTCATTCAGTCAGTAGCTTCAATCATTTCTGGACGTTTTTCAATGGTAAAAATCAATGAATATTGTAAATGCACAAACAGTAATTTCTCCACATTGCAAGGTGCAATTCTGAAATTTTTTGCTTTTTCCTGCTCCTCTTAGCATGATAAAGAAGATTCAAAGAGAGTGAGATGCCAGCTCCTTTCATTCAGTCAGTAGCTTCAAACATTTCTGGTATATGAATAACATGATGTTTTTCAATGGCAAAAATCAATGAATATTGTAAATGCACAAACAGTAATTTCTCCGCATTGCAAGGTGCAATTCTGAAATTTTTTGCTTTTTCCTGCTCCACTTAGCATGATAAAGAAGATTCAAAGAGAGTGAGATGCCAGCTCCTTTCATTCAGTCAGTAGCTTCAATCATTTCTGGACGTTTTTCAATGGCAAAAATCAATGAATATTGTAAATGCACAAACAGTAATTTCTCCGCATTGCAAGGTGCAATTCTGAAATTTTTTGCTTTTTCCTGCTCCTCTTAGCATGACAAAGAAGATTCAAAGAGAGTAAGATGCCAGCTCCTTTCATTCAGTCAGTAGCTTCTATCATTTCTGGTATATGAATAACATGATGTTTTTCAATGGCAAAAATCAATGAATATTGTAAGTGCACAAACAGTAATTTCTCCGCATTGCAAGGTGCAATTCTGAAATTTTTTGCTTTTTCCTGCTCCTCTTAGCATGATAAAGAAGATTCAAAGAGAGTGAGATGCCAGCTCCTTTCATTCAGTCAGTAGCTTCAATCATTTCTGGACGTTTTTCAATGGCAAAAATCAATGAATATTGTAAATGCACAAACAGTAATTTCTCCGCATTGCAAGGTGCAATTCTGAAATTTTTTGCTTTTTCCTGCTCCTCTTAGCATGATAAAGAAGATTCAAAGAGAGTGAGATGCCAGCTCCTTTCATTCAGTCAGTAGCTTCAATCATTTCTGGATGTTTTTCAATGGCAAAAATCAATGAATATTGTAAATGCACAAACAGTAATTTCTCCGCATTGCAAGGTGCAATTCTGAAATTTTTTGCTTTTTCCTGCTCCTCTTAGCATGATAAAGAAGATTCAAAGAGAGTGAGATGCCAGCTCCTTTCATTCAGTCAGTAGCTTCAATCATTTCTGGTATATGAATAACATGATGTTTTTCAATGGCAAAAATCAATGAATATTGTAAATGCACAAACAGTAATTTCTCCGCATTGCAAGGTGCAATTCTGAAATTTTTTGCTTTTTCCTGCTCCTCTTAGCATGATAAAGAAGATTCAAAGAGAGTGAGATGCCAGCTCCTTTCATTCAGTCAGTAGCTTCAATCATTTCTGGACGTTTTTCAATGGCAAAAATCAATGAATATTGTAAATGCACAAACAGTAATTTCTCCGCATTGCAAGATGCAATTCTGAAATGTTTTGCTTTTTCCTGCTCCTCTTAGCATGATAAAGAAGATTCAAAGAGAGTGAGATGCCAGCTCCTTTCATTCAGTCAGTAGCTTCAGTCATTTCTGGACGTTTTTCAATGGCAAAAATCAATGAATATTGTAAATGCACAAACAGTAATTTCTCCGCATTGCAAAGTGCAATTCTGAAATTTTTTGCTTTTTCCTGCTCCTCTTAGCATGATAAAGAAGATTCAAAGAGAGTGAGATGCCAGCTCCTTTCATTCAGTCAGTAGCTTCAAACATTTCTGGTATAAACATTTCTGGATGTTTTTCAATGGCAAAAATCAATGAATATTGTAAATGCACAAACAGTAATTTCTCCGCATTACAAGGTGCAATTCTGAAATTTTTTGCTTTTTCCTGCTCCTCTTAGCATGATAAAGAAGATTCAAAGAGAGTGAGATGCCAGATCCTTTCATTCAGTCAGTAGCTTCAAACATTTCTGGTATATGAATAACATGATGTTTTTCAATGGCAAAAATCAATGAATATTGTAAATGCACAAACAGTAATTTCTCCGCATTGCAAGGTGCAAGTCTGAAATTTTTTGCTTTTTCCTGCTCCTCTTAGCATGATAAAGAAGATTCAAAGAGAGTGAGATGCCAGCTACTTTCATTCAGTCAGTAGCTTCAATCATTTCTGGACGTTTTTCAATGGTAAAAATCAATGAATATTGTAAATGCACAAACAGTAATTTCTCCACATTGCAAGGTGCAATTCTGAAATTTTTTGCTTTTTCCTGCTCCTCTTAGCATGATAAAGAAGATTCAAAGAGAGTGAGATGCCAGCTCCTTTCATTCAGTCAGTAGCTTCAAACATTTCTGGTATATGAATAACATGATGTTTTTCAATGGCAAAAATCAATGAATATTGTAAATGCACAAACAGTAATTTCTCTGGATTGCAAGGTGCAATTCTGAAATTTTTTGCTTTTTCCTGCTCCTCTTAGCATGATAAAGAAGATTCAAAGAGAGTGAGATGCCAGCTACTTTCATTCAGTCAGTAGCTTCAATCATTTCTGGACGTTTTTCAATGGTAAAAATCAATGAATATTGTAAATGCACAAACAGTAATTTCTCCACATTGCAAGGTGCAATTCTGAAATTTTTTGCTTTTTCCTGCTCCTCTTAGCATGATAAAGAAGATTCAGAGTGAGATGCCAGCTCCTTTCATTCAGTCAGTAGCTTCAAACATTTCTGGTATATGAATAACATGATGTTTTTCAATGGCAAAAATCAATGAATATTGTAAATGCACAAACAGTAATTTCTCCGCATTGCAAGGTGCAATTCTGAAATTTTTTGCTTTTTCCTGCTCCACTTAGCATGATAAAGAAGATTCAAAGAGAGTGAGATGCCAGCTCCTTTCATTCAGTCAGTAGCTTCAATCATTTCTGGACGTTTTTCAATGGCAAAAATCAATGAATATTGTAAATGCACAAACAGTAATTTCTCCGCATTGCAAGGTGCAATTCTGAAATTTTTTGCTTTTTCCTGCTCCTCTTAGCATGACAAAGAAGATTCAAAGAGAGTAAGATGCCAGCTCCTTTCATTCAGTCAGTAGCTTCTATCATTTCTGGTATATGAATAACATGATGTTTTTCAATGGCAAAAATCAATGAATATTGTAAGTGCACAAACAGTAATTTCTCCGCATTGCAAGGTGCAATTCTGAAATTTTTTGCTTTTTCCTGCTCCTCTTAGCATGATAAAGAAGATTCAAAGAGAGTGAGATGCCAGCTCCTTTCATTCAGTCAGTAGCTTCAATCATTTCTGGACGTTTTTCAATGGCAAAAATCAATGAATATTGTAAATGCACAAACAGTAATTTCTCCGCATTGCAAGGTGCAATTCTGAAATTTTTTGCTTTTTCCTGCTCCTCTTAGCATGATAAAGAAGATTCAAAGAGAGTGAGATGCCAGCTCCTTTCATTCAGTCAGTAGCTTCAATCATTTCTGGATGTTTTTCAATGGCAAAAATCAATGAATATTGTAAATGCACAAACAGTAATTTCTCCGCATTGCAAGGTGCAATTCTGAAATTTTTTGCTTTTTCCTGCTCCTCTTAGCATGATAAAGAAGATTCAAAGAGAGTGAGATGCCAGCTCCTTTCATTCAGTCAGTAGCTTCAATCATTTCTGGTATATGAATAACATGATGTTTTTCAATGGCAAAAATCAATGAATATTGTAAATGCACAAACACTAATTTCTCCGCATTGCAAGGTGCAATTCTGAAATTTTTTGCTTTTTCCTGCTCCTCTTAGCATGATAAAGAAGATTCAAAGAGAGTGAGATGCCAGCTCCTTTCATTCAGTCAGTAGCTTCAATCATTTCTGGACGTTTTTCAATGGCAAAAATCAATGAATATTGTAAATGCACAAACAGTAATTTCTCCGCATTGCAAGATGCAATTCTGAAATTTTTTGCTTTTTCCTGCTCCTCTTAGCATGATAAAGAAGATTCAAAGAGAGTGAGATGCCAGCTCCTTTCATTCAGTCAGTAGCTTCAGTCATTTCTGGACGTTTTTCAATGGCAAAAATCAATGAATATTGTAAATGCACAAACAGTAATTTCTCCGCATTGCAAAGTGCAATTCTGAAATTTTTTGCTTTTTCCTGCTCCTCTTAGCATGATAAAGAAGATTCAAAGAGAGTGAGATGCCAGCTCCTTTCATTCAGTCAGTAGCTTCAAACATTTCTGGTATAAACATTTCTGGATGTTTTTCAATGGCAAAAATCAATGAATATTGTAAATGCACAAACAGTAATATCTCCACATTGCAAGGTGCAATGCTGAAATTTTTTGCTTTTTCCTGCTAATCCTAGGATGATAAAGAAGATTCAAATAGAGTGAGATGCCAGCTCCTTTCATTCAGTCAGTAGCTTCAAACATTTCTGGACGTTTTTCAATGGCAAAAATCAATGAATATTGTAAATGCACAAACAGTAATATCTCCACATTGCAAGGTGCAATTCTGAAATTTTTTGCTTTTTCCTGCTAATCCTAGCATGATAAAGAAGATTCAAAGAGAGTGAGATGTCAGCTCCTTTCATTCAGTCAGTAGCTTCAAACATTTCTGGTATATGAATAACATGATGTTTTTCAATGGCAAAAATCAATGAATATTGTAAATGCACAAACAGTAATATCTCCACATTGCAAGGTGCAATTCTGAAATTTTTTGCTTTTTCCTGCTCCTCTTAGCATGATAAAGAAGATTCAAAGAGAGTGAGATGCCAGCTCCTTTCATTCAGTCAGTAGCTTCAATCATTTCTGGACGTTTTTCAATGGCAAAAATCAATGAATATTGTAAATGCACAAACAGTAATTTCTCCGCATTGCAAGGTGCAATTCTGAAATTTTTTGCTTTTTCCTGCTCCTCTTAGCATGACAAAGAAGATTCAAAGAGAGTAAGATGCCAGCTCCTTTCATTCAGTCAGTAGCTTCTATCATTTCTGGTATATGAATAACATGATGTTTTTCAATGGCAAAAATCAATGAATATTGTAAGTGCACAAACAGTAATTTCTCCACATTGCAAGGTGCAATTCTGAAATTTTTTGCTTTTTCCTGCTCCTCTTAGCATGATAAAGAAGATTCAAAGAGAGTGAGATGCCAGCTCCTTTCATTCAGTCAGTAGCTTCAATCATTTCTGGTATATGAATAACATGATGTTTTTCAATGGCAAAAATCAATGAATATTGTAAATGCACAAACAGTAATTTCTCCGCATTGCAAGGTGCAATTCTGAAATTTTTTGCTTTTTCCTGCTCCTCTTAGCATGATAAAGAAGATTCAAAGAGAGTGAGATGCCAGCTCCTTTCATTCAGTCAGTAGCTTCAATCATTTCTGGACGTTTTTCAATGGCAAAAATCAATGAATATTGTAAATGCACAAACAGTAATTTCTCCGCATTGCAAGGTGCAATTCTGAAATTTTTTGCTTTTTCCTGCTCCTCTTAGCATGATAAACAAGATTCAAAGAGAGTGAGATGCCAGCTCCTTTCATTCAGTCAGTAGCTTCAATCATTTCTGGACGTTTTTCAATGGCAAAAATCAATGAATATTGTAAATGCACAAACAGTAATTTCTCCGCATTGCAAGGTGCAATTCTGAAATTTTTTGCTTTTTCCTGCTCCTCTTAGCATGATAAAGAAGATTCAAAGAGAGTGAGATGCCAGATCCTTTCATTCAGTCAGTAGCTTCAAACATTTCTGGTATATGAATAACATGATGTTTTTCAATGGCAAAAATCAATGAATATTGTAAATGCACAAACAGTAATTTCTCCGCATTGCAAGGTGCAAGTCTGAAATTTTTTGCTTTTTCCTGCTCCTCTTAGCATGATAAAGAAGATTCAAAGAGAGTGAGATGCCAGCTACTTTCATTCAGTCAGTAGCTTCAATCATTTCTGGACGTTTTTCAATGGTAAAAATCAATGAATATTGTAAATGCACAAACAGTAATTTCTCCACATTGCAAGGTGCAATTCTGAAATTTTTTGCTTTTTCCTGCTCCTCTTAGCATGATAAAGAAGATTCAAAGAGAGTGAGATGCCAGCTCCTTTCATTCAGTCAGTAGCTTCAAACATTTCTGGTATATGAATAACATGATGTTTTTCAATGGCAAAAATCAATGAATATTGTAAATGCACAAACAGTAATTTCTCTGGATTGCAAGGTGCAATTCTGAAATTTTTTGCTTTTTCCTGCTCCTCTTAGCATGATAAAGAAGATTCAAAGAGAGTGAGATGCCAGCTACTTTCATTCAGTCAGTAGCTTCAATCATTTCTGGACGTTTTTCAATGGTAAAAATCAATGAATATTGTAAATGCACAAACAGTAATTTCTCCACATTGCAAGGTGCAATTCTGAAATTTTTTGCTTTTTCCTGCTCCTCTTAGCATGATAAAGAAGATTCAAAGAGAGTGAGATGCCAGCTCCTTTCATTCAGTCAGTAGCTTCAAACATTTCTGGTATATGAATAACATGATGTTTTTCAATGGCAAAAATCAATGAATATTGTAAATGCACAAACAGTAATTTCTCCGCATTGCAAGGTGCAATTCTGAAATTTTTTGCTTTTTCCTGCTCCACTTAGCATGATAAAGAAGATTCAAAGAGAGTGAGATGCCAGCTCCTTTCATTCAGTCAGTAGCTTCAATCATTTCTGGACGTTTTTCAATGGCAAAAATCAATGAATATTGTAAATGCACAAACAGTAATTTCTCCGCATTGCAAGGTGCAATTCTGAAATTTTTTGCTTTTTCCTGCTCCTCTTAGCATGACAAAGAAGATTCAAAGAGTGTAAGATGCCAGCTCCTTTCATTCAGTCAGTAGCTTCTATCATTTCTGGTATATGAATAACATGATGTTTTTCAATGGCAAAAATCAATGAATATTGTAAGTGCACAAACAGTAATTTCTCCGCATTGCAAGGTGCAATTCTGAAATTTTTTGCTTTTTCCTGCTCCTCTTAGCATGATAAAGAAGATTCAAAGAGAGTGAGATGCCAGCTCCTTTCATTCAGTCAGTAGCTTCAATCATTTCTGGATGTTTTTCAATGGCAAAAATCAATGAATATTGTAAATGCACAAACTGTAATTTCTCCGCATTGCAAGGTGCAATTCTGAAATTTTTTGCTTTTTCCTGCTCCTCTTAGCATGATAAAGAAGATTCAAAGAGAGTGAGATGCCAGCTCCTTTCATTCAGTCAGTAGCTTCAATCATTTCTGGACGTTTTTCAATGGCAAAAATCAATGAATATTGTAAATGCACAAACAGTAATTTCTCCGCATTGCAAGGTGCAATTCTGAAATTTTTTGCTTTTTCCTGCTCCTCTTAGCATGATAAAGAAGATTCAAAGAGAGTGAGATGCCAGCTCCTTTCATTCAGTCAGTACCTTCAATCATTTCTGGATGTTTTTCAATGGCAAAAATCAATGAATATTGTAAATGCACAAACAGTAATTTCTCCGCATTGCAAGGTGCAATTCTGAAATTTTTTGCTTTTTCCCGCTCCTCTTAGCATGATAAAGAAGATTCAAAGAGAGTGAGGTGCCAGCTCCTTTCATTCAGTCAGTAGCTTCAAACATTTCTGGTATATGAATAACATGTTTTTCAATGGCAAAAATCATTGAATATTGTAAATGCACAAACAGTAATTTCTCCGCATTGCAAGGTGCAATTCTGAAATTTTTTGATTTTTCCTGCTCCTCTTAGCATGATAAAGAAGATTCAAAGAGAGTGAGATGCCAGCTCCTTTCATTCAGTCAGTAGCTTCAATCATTTCTGGACGTTTTTCAATGGCAAAAATCAATGAATATTGTAAATGCACAAACAGTAATTTCTCCGCATTGCAAGGTGCAATTCTGAAATTTTTTGCTTTTTCCTGCTCCTCTTAGCATGATAAAGAAGATTCAAAGAGAGTGAGATGCCAGCTCCTTTCATTCAGTCAGTAGCTTCAATCATTTCTGGATGTTTTTCAATGGCAAAAATCAATGAATATTGTAAATGCACAAACAGTAATTTCTCCGCATTGCAAGGTGCAATTCTGAAATTTTTTGCTTTTTCCTGCTCCTCTTAGCATGATAAAGAAGATTCAAAGAGAGTGAGATGCCAGCTCCTTTCATTCAGTCAGTAGCTTCAATCATTTCTGGTATATGAATAACATGATGTTTTTCAATGGCAAAAATCAATGAATATTGTAAATGCACAAACAGTAATTTCTCCGCATTGCAAGGTGCAATTCTGAAATTTTTTGCTTTTTCCTGCTCCTCTTAGCATGATAAAGAAGATTCAAAGAGAGTGAGATGCCAGCTCCTTTCATTCAGTCAGTAGCTTCAATCATTTCTGGATGTTTTTCAATGGCAAAAATCAATGAATATTGTAAATGCACAAACAGTAATTTCTCCGCATTGCAAGATGCAATTCTGAAATTTTTTGCTTTTTCCTGCTCCTCTTAGCATGATAAAGAAGATTCAAAGAGAGTGAGATGCCAGCTCCTTTCATTCAGTCAGTAGCTTCAGTCATTTCTGGACGTTTTTCAATGGCAAAAATCAATGAATATTGTAAATGCACAAACAGTAATTTCTCCGCATTGCAAAGTGCAATTCTGAAATTTTTTGCTTTTTCCTGCTCCTCTTAGCATGATAAAGAAGATTCAAAGAGAGTGAGATGCCAGCTCCTTTCATTCAGTCAGTAGCTTCAAACATTTCTGGTATAAACATTTCTGGATGTTTTTCAATGGCAAAAATCAATGAATATTGTAAATGCACAAACAGTAATATCTCCACATTGCAAGGTGCAATGCTGAAATTTTTTGCTTTTTCCTGCTAATCCTAGGATGATAAAGAAGATTCAAATAGAGTGAGATGCCAGCTCCTTTCATTCAGTCAGTAGCTTCAAACATTTCTGGACGTTTTTCAATGGCAAAAATCAATGAATATTGTAAATGCACAAACAGTAATATCTCCACATTGCAAGGTGCAATTCTGAAATTTTTTGCTTTTTCCTGCTAATCCTAGCATGATAAAGAAGATTCAAAGAGAGTGAGATGTCAGCTCCTTTCATTCAGTCAGTAGCTTCAAACATTTCTGGTATATGAATAACATGATGTTTTTCAATGGCAAAAATCAATGAATATTGTAAATGCACAAACAGTAATATCTCCACATTGCAAGGTGCAATTCTGAAATTTTTTGCTTTTTCCTGCTCCTCTTAGCATGATAAAGAAGATTCAAAGAGAGTGAGATGCCAGCTCCTTTCATTCAGTCAGTAGCTTCAATCATTTCTGGACGTTTTTCAATGGCAAAAATCAATGAATATTGTAAATGCACAAACAGTAATTTCTCCGCATTGCAAGGTGCAATTCTGAAATTTTTTGCTTTTTCCTGCTCCTCTTAGCATGACAAAGAAGATTCAAAGAGAGTAAGATGCCAGCTCCTTTCATTCAGTCAGTAGCTTCTATCATTTCTGGTATATGAATAACATGATGTTTTTCAATGGCAAAAATCAATGAATATTGTAAGTGCACAAACAGTAATTTCTCCGCATTGCAAGGTGCAATTCTGAAATTTTTTGCTTTTTCCTGCTCCTCTTAGCATGATAAAGAAGATTCAAAGAGAGTGAGATGCCAGCTCCTTTCATTCAGTCAGTAGCTTCAATCATTTCTGGTATATGAATAACATGATGTTTTTCAATGGCAAAAATCAATGAATATTGTAAATGCACAAACAGTAATTTCTCCGCATTGCAAGGTGCAATTCTGAAATTTTTTGCTTTTTCCTGCTCCTCTTAGCATGATAAAGAAGATTCAAAGAGAGTGAGATGCCAGCTCCTTTCATTCAGTCAGTAGCTTCAATCATTTCTGGACGTTTTTCAATGGCAAAAATCAATGAATATTGTAAATGCACAAACAGTAATTTCTCCGCATTGCAAGGTGCAATTCTGAAATTTTTTGCTTTTTCCTGCTCCTCTTAGCATGATAAACAAGATTCAAAGAGAGTGAGATGCCAGCTCCTTTCATTCAGTCAGTAGCTTCAATCATTTCTGGACGTTTTTCAATGGCAAAAATCAATGAATATTGTAAATGCACAAACAGTAATTTCTCCGCATTGCAAGGTGCAATTCTGAAATTTTTTGCTTTTTCCTGCTCCTCTTAGCATGATAAAGAAGATTCAAAGAGAGTGAGATGCCAGATCCTTTCATTCAGTCAGTAGCTTCAAACATTTCTGGTATATGAATAACATGATGTTTTTCAATGGCAAAAATCAATGAATATTGTAAATGCACAAACAGTAATTTCTCCGCATTGCAAGGTGCAAGTCTGAAATTTTTTGCTTTTTCCTGCTCCTCTTAGCATGATAAAGAAGATTCAAAGAGAGTGAGATGCCAGCTACTTTCATTCAGTCAGTAGCTTCAATCATTTCTGGACGTTTTTCAATGGTAAAAATCAATGAATATTGTAAATGCACAAACAGTAATTTCTCCACATTGCAAGGTGCAATTCTGAAATTTTTTGCTTTTTCCTGCTCCTCTTAGCATGATAAAGAAGATTCAAAGAGAGTGAGATGCCAGCTCCTTTCATTCAGTCAGTAGCTTCAAACATTTCTGGTATATGAATAACATGATGTTTTTCAATGGCAAAAATCAATGAATATTGTAAATGCACAAACAGTAATTTCTCTGGATTGCAAGGTGCAATTCTGAAATTTTTTGCTTTTTCCTGCTCCTCTTAGCATGATAAAGAAGATTCAAAGAGAGTGAGATGCCAGCTACTTTCATTCAGTCAGTAGCTTCAATCATTTCTGGACGTTTTTCAATGGTAAAAATCAATGAATATTGTAAATGCACAAACAGTAATTTCTCCACATTGCAAGGTGCAATTCTGAAATTTTTTGCTTTTTCCTGCTCCTCTTAGCATGATAAAGAAGATTCAAAGAGAGTGAGATGCCAGCTCCTTTCATTCAGTCAGTAGCTTCAAACATTTCTGGTATATGAATAACATGATGTTTTTCAATGGCAAAAATCAATGAATATTGTAAATGCACAAACAGTAATTTCTCCGCATTGCAAGGTGCAATTCTGAAATTTTTTGCTTTTTCCTGCTCCACTTAGCATGATAAAGAAGATTCAAAGAGAGTGAGATGCCAGCTCCTTTCATTCAGTCAGTAGCTTCAATCATTTCTGGACGTTTTTCAATGGCAAAAATCAATGAATATTGTAAATGCACAAACAGTAATTTCTCCGCATTGCAAGGTGCAATTCTGAAATTTTTTGCTTTTTCCTGCTCCTCTTAGCATGACAAAGAAGATTCAAAGAGAGTAAGATGCCAGCTCCTTTCATTCAGTCAGTAGCTTCTATCATTTCTGGTATATGAATAACATGATGTTTTTCAATGGCAAAAATCAATGAATATTGTAAGTGCACAAACAGTAATTTCTCCGCATTGCAAGGTGCAATTCTGAAATTTTTTGCTTTTTCCTGCTCCTCTTAGCATGATAAAGAAGATTCAAAGAGAGTGAGATGCCAGCTCCTTTCATTCAGTCAGTAGCTTCAATCATTTCTGGACGTTTTTCAATGGCAAAAATCAATGAATATTGTAAATGCATAAACAGTAATTTCTCCGCATTGCAAGGTGCAATTCTGAAATTTTTTGCTTTTTCCTGCTCCTCTTAGCATGATAAAGAAGATTCAAAGAGAGTGAGATGCCAGCTCCTTTCATTCAGTCAGTAGCTTCAATCATTTCTGGATGTTTTTCAATGGCAAAAATCAATGAATATTGTAAATGCACAAACTGTAATTTCTCCGCATTGCAAGGTGCAATTCTGAAATTTTTTGCTTTTTCCTGCTCCTCTTAGCATGATAAAGAAGATTCAAAGAGAGTGAGATGCCAGCTCCTTTCATTCAGTCAGTAGCTTCAATCATTTCTGGACGTTTTTCAATGGCAAAAATCAATGAATATTGTAAATGCACAAACAGTAATTTCTCCGCATTGCAAGGTGCAATTCTGAAATTTTTTGCTTTTTCCTGCTCCTCTTAGCATGATAAAGAAGATTCAAAGAGAGTGAGATGCCAGCTCCTTTCATTCAGTCAGTACCTTCAATCATTTCTGGATGTTTTTCAATGGCAAAAATCAATGAATATTGTAAATGCACAAACAGTAATTTCTCCGCATTGCAAGGTGCAATTCTGAAATTTTTTGCTTTTTCCCGCTCCTCTTAGCATGATAAAGAAGATTCAAAGAGAGTGAGGTGCCAGCTCCTTTCATTCAGTCAGTAGCTTCAAACATTTCTGGTATATGAATAACATGTTTTTCAATGGCAAAAATCATTGAATATTGTAAATGCACAAACAGTAATTTCTCCGCATTGCAAGGTGCAATTCTGAAATTTTTTGATTTTTCCTGCTCCTCTTAGCATGATAAAGAAGATTCAAAGAGAGTGAGATGCCAGCTCCTTTCATTCAGTCAGTAGCTTCAATCATTTCTGGACGTTTTTCAATGGCAAAAATCAATGAATATTGTAAATGCACAAACAGTAATTTCTCCGCATTGCAAGGTGAAATTCTGAAATTTTTTGCTTTTTCCTGCTCCTCTTAGCATGATAAAGAAGATTCAAAGAGAGTGAGATGCCAGCTCCTTTCATTCAGTCAGTAGCTTCAATCATTTCTGGACGTTTTTCAATGGCAAAAATCAATGAATATTGTAAATGCACAAACAGTAATTTCTCCGCATTGCAAGGTGCAATTCTGAAATTTTTTGCTTTTTCCTGCTCCTCTTAGCATGATAAAGAAGATTCAAAGAGAGTGAGATGCCAGCTCCTTTCATTCAGTCAGTACCTTCAATCATTTCTGGATGTTTTTCAATGGCAAAAATCAATGAATATTGTAAATGCACAAACAGTAATTTCTCCGCATTGCAAGGTGCAATTCTGAAATTTTTTGCTTTTTCCCGCTCCTCTTAGCATGATAAAGAAGATTCAAAGAGAGTGAGGTGCCAGCTCCTTTCATTCAGTCAGTAGCTTCAAACATTTCTGGTATATGAATAACATGTTTTTCAATGGCAAAAATCATTGAATATTGTAAATGCACAAACAGTAATTTCTCCGCATTGCAAGGTGCAATTCTGAAATTTTTTGATTTTTCCTGCTCCTCTTAGCATGATAAAGAAGAATCAAAGAGAGTGAGATGCCAGCTCCTTTCATTCAGTCAGTAGCTTCAATCATTTCTGGACGTTTTTCAATGGCAAAAATCAATGAATATTGTAAATGCACAAACAGTAATTTCTCCGCATTGCAAGGTGCAATTCTGAAATTTTTTGCTTTTTCCTGCTCCTCTTAGCATGATAAAGAAGATTCAAAGAGAGTGAGATGCCAGCTCCTTTCATTCAGTCAGTAGCTTCAATCATTTCTGGACGTTTTTCAATGGCAAAAATCAATGAATATTGTAAATGCACAAACAGTAATTTCTCCGCATTGCAAGGTGCAATTCTGAAATTTTTTGCTTTTTCCTGCTCCTCTTAGCATGATAAAGAAGATTCAAAGAGAGTGAGATGCCAGCTCCTTTCATTCAGTCAGTAGCTTCAAACATTTCTGGTATATGAATAACATGATGTTTTTCAATGGCAAAAATCAATGAATATTGTAAATGCACAAACAGTAATTTCTCCGCATTGCAAGGTGCAAGTCTGAAATTTTTTGCTTTTTCCTGCTCCTCTTAGCATGATAAAGAAGATTCAAAGAGAGTGAGATGCCAGCTACTTTCATTCAGTCAGTAGCTTCAATCATTTCTGGACGTTTTTCAATGGTAAAAATCAATGAATATTGTAAATGCACAAACAGTAATTTCTCCACATTGCAAGGTGCAATTCTGAAATTTTTTGCTTTTTCCTGCTCCTCTTAGCATGATAAAGAAGATTCAAAGAGAGTGAGATGCCAGCTCCTTTCATTCAGTCAGTAGCTTCAAACATTTCTGGTATATGAATAACATGACGTTTTTCAATGGCAAAAATCAATGAATATTGTAAATGCACAAACAGTAATTTCTCCGCATTGCAAGGTGCAATTCTGAAATTTTTTGCTTTTTCCTGCTCCTCTTAGCATGATAAAGAAGATTCAAAGAGAGTGAGATGCCAGCTCCTTTCATTCAGTCAGTAGCTTCAAACATTTCTGGTATATGAATAACATGATGTTTTTCAATGGCAAAAATCAATGAATATTGTAAATGCACAAAGAGTAATTTCTCCGCATTGCAAGGTGCAATTCTGAAATTTTTTGCTTTTTCCTGCTCCTCTTAGCATGATAAAGAAGATTCAAAGAGAGTGAGATGCCAGCTCCTTTCATTCAGTCAGTAGCTTCAATCATTTCTGGACGTTTTTCAATGGCAAAAATCAATGAATATTGTAAATGCACAAACAGTAATTTCTCCGCATTGCAAGGTGCAATTCTGAAATTTTTTGCTTTTTCCTGCTCCTCTTAGCATGATAAAGAAGATTCAAAGAGAGTGAGATGCCAGCTCCTTTCATTCAGTCAGTAGCTTCAATCATTTCTGGACGTTTTTCAATGGCAAAAATCAATGAATATTGTAAATGCACAAACAGTAATTTCTCCGCATTGCAAGGTGCAATTCTGAAATTTTTTGCTTTTTCCTGCTCCTCTTAGCATGATAAAGAAGATTCAAAGAGAGTGAGATGCCAGCTCCTTTCATTCAGTCAGTAGCTTCAAACATTTCTGGTATATGAATAACATGATGTTTTTCAATGGCAAAAATCAATGAATATTGTAAATGCACAAACAGTAATTTCTCCGCATTGCAAGGTGCAATTCTGAAATTTTTTGCTTTTTCCTGCTCCTCTTAGCATGATAAAGAAGATTCAAAGAGAGTGAGATGCCAGCTCCTTTCATTCAGTCAGTAGCTTCAATCATTTCTGGACGATTTTCAATGGCAAAAATCAATGAATATTGTAAATGCACAAACAGTAATTTCTCCGCATTGCAAGGTGCAATTCTGAAATTTTTTGCTTTT
This sequence comes from Phyllobates terribilis, assembly GCF_046119375.1. NCBI lineage: Eukaryota > Metazoa > Chordata > Amphibia > Anura > Dendrobatidae > Phyllobates > Phyllobates terribilis. The sequence continues at coordinate 48,351 of NW_027367740.1, forward strand.
TCCTGCTCCTCTTAGCATGATAAAGAAGATTCAAAGAGAGTGAGATGCCAGCTCCTTTCATTCAGTCAGTAGCTTCAATCATTTCTGGACGTTTTTCAATGGCAAAAATCAATGAATATTGTAAATGCACAAACAGTAATTTCTCCGCATTGCAAGGTGCAATTCTGAAATTTTTTGCTTTTTCCTGCTCCTCTTAGCATGACAAAGAAGATTCAAAGAGAGTAAGATGCCAGCTCCTTTCATTCAGTCAGTAGCTTCAATCATTTCTGGTATATGAATAACATGATGTTTTTCAATGGCAAAAATCAATGAATATTGTAAATGCACAAACAGTAATTTCTCCGCATTGCAAGGTGCAATTCTGAAATTTTTTGCTTTTTCCTGCTCCTCTTAGCATGATAAAGAAGATTCAAAGAGACTGAGATGCCAGCTCCTTTCATTCAGTCAGTAGCTTCAATCATTTCTGGACGTTTTTCAATGGCAAAAATCAATGAATATTGTAAATGCACAAACAGTAATTTCTCCGCATTGCAAGGTGCAATTCTGAAATTTTTTGCTTTTTCCTGCTCCTCTTAGCATGATAAAGAAGATTCAAAGAGAGTGAGATGCCAGCTCCTTTCATTCAGTCAGTAGCTTCAATCATTTCTGGACGTTTTTCAATGGCAAAAATCAATGAATATTGTAAATGCACAAACAGTAATTTCTCCGCATTGCAAGGTGCAATTCTGAAATTTTTTGCTTTTTCCTGCTCCTCTTAGCATGATAAAGAAGATTCAAAGAGAGTGAGATGCCAGCTCCTTTCATTCAGTCAGTAGCTTCAAACATTTCTGGTATATGAATAACATGATGTTTTTCAATGGCAAAAATCAATGAATATTGTAAAAGCACAAACAGTAATTTCTCCGCATTGCAAGGTGCAATTCTGAAATTTTTTGCTTTTTCCTGCTCCTCTTAGCATGATAAAGAAGATTCAAAGAGAGTGAGATGCCAGCTCCTTTCATTCAGTCAGTAGCTTCAATCATTTCTGGACGTTTTTCAATGGCAAAAATCAATGAATATTGTAAATGCACAAACAGTAATTTCTCCGCATTGCAAGGTGCAATTCTGAAATTTTTTGCTTTTTCCTGCTCCTCTTAGCATGATAAAGAAGATTCAAAGAGAGTGAGATGCCAGCTCCTTTCATTCAGTCAGTAGCTTCAATCATTTCTGGTATATGAATAACATGATGTTTTTCAATGGCAAAAATCAATGAATATTGTAAGTGCACAAACAGTAATTTCTCCGCATTGCAAGGTGCAATTCTGAAATTTTTTGCTTTTTCCTGCTCCTCTTAGCATGATAAAGAAGATTCAAAGAGAGTGAGATGCCAGCTCCTTTCATTCAGTCAGTAGCTTCAATCATTTCTGGACGTTTTTCAATGGCAAAAATCAATGAATATTGTAAATGCACAAACAGTAATTTCTCCGCATTGCAAGGTGCAATTCTGAAATTTTTTGCTTTTTCCTGCTCCTCTTAGCATGATAAAGAAGATTCAAAGAGAGTGAGATGCCAGCTCCTTTCATTCAGTCAGTAGCTTCAATCATTTCTGGACGTTTTTCAATGGCAAAAATCAATGAATATTGTAAATGCACAAACAGTAATTTCTCCGCATTGCAAGGTGCAATTCTGAAATTTTTTGCTTTTTCCTGCTCCTCTTAGCATGATAAAGAAGATTCAAAGAGAGTGAGATGCCAGCTCCTTTCATTCAGTCAGTAGCTTCAAACATTTCTGGTATATGAATAACATGATGTTTTTCAATGGCAAAAATCAATGAATATTGTAAAAGCACAAACAGTAATTTCTCCGCATTGCAAGGTGCAATTCTGAAATTTTTTGCTTTTTCCTGCTCCTCTTAGCATGATAAAGAAGATTCAAAGAGAGTGAGATGCCAGCTCCTTTCATTCAGTCAGTAGCTTCAATCATTTCTGGACGTTTTTCAATGGCAAAAATCAATGAATATTGTAAATGCACAAACAGTAATTTCTCCGCATTGCAAGGTGCAATTCTGAAATTTTTTGCTTTTTCCTGCTCCTCTTAGCATGATAAAGAAGATTCAAAGAGAGTGAGATGCCAGCTCCTTTCATTCAGTCAGTAGCTTCAATCATTTCTGGACGTTTTTCAATGGCAAAAATCAATGAATATTGTAAATGCACAAACAGTAATTTCTCCGCATTGCAAGGTGCAATTCTGAAATTTTTTGCTTTTTCCTGCTCCTCTTAGCATGATAAAGAAGATTCAAAGAGAGTGAGATGCCAGCTCCTTTCATTCAGTCAGTAGCTTCAAACATTTCTGGTATATGAATAACATGATGTTTTTCAATGGCAAAAATCAATGAATATTGTAAATGCACAAACAGTAATTTCTCCGCATTGCAAGGTGCAATTCTGAAATTTTTTGCTTTTTCCTGCTCCTCTTAGCATGATAAAGAAGATTCAAAGAGAGTGAGATGCCAGCTCCTTTCATTCAGTCAGTAGCTTCAATCATTTCTGGACGTTTTTCAATGGCAAAAATCAATGAATATTGTAAATGCACAAACAGTAATTTCTCCGCATTGCAAGGTGCAATTCTGAAATTTTTTGCTTTTTCCTGCTCCTCTTAGCATGATAAAGAAGATACAAAGAGAGTGAGATGCCAGCTCCTTTCATTCAGTCAGTAGCTTCAATCATTTCTGGTATATGAATAACATGATGTTTTTCAATGGCAAAAATCAATGAATATTGTAAATGCACAAACAGTAATTTATCCGCATTGCAAGGTGCAATTCTGAAATTTTTTGCTTTTTCCTGCTCCTCTTAGCATGATAAAGAAGATTCAAAGAGAGTGAGATGCCAGCTCCTTTCATTCAGTCAGTAGCTTCAATCATTTCTGGACGTTTTTCAATGGCAAAAATCAATGAATATTGTAAATGCACAAACAGTAATTTCTCCGCATTGCAAGGTGCAATTTTGAAATTTTTTGCTTTTTCCTGCTCCTCTTAGCATGATAAAGAAGATTCAAAGAGAGTGAGATGCCAGCTCCATTCATTCAGTCAGTAGCTTCAATCATTTCTGGACGTTTTTCAATGGCAAAAATCAATGAATATTGTAAATGCACAAACAGTAATTTCTCCGCATTGCAAGGTGCAATTCTGAAATTTTTTGCTTTTTCCTGCTCCTCTTAGCATGATAAAGAAGATTCAAAGAGAGTGAGATGCCAGCTCCTTTCATTCAGTCAGTAGCTTCAAACATTTCTGGTATATGAATAACATGATGTTTTTCAATGGCAAAAATCAATGAATATTGTAAAAGCACAAACAGTAATTTCTCCGCATTGCAAGGTGCAATTCTGAAATTTTTTGCTTTTTCCTGCTCCTCTTAGCATGATAAAGAAGATTCAAAGAGAGTGAGATGCCAGCTCCTTTCATTCAGTCAGTAGCTTCAATCATTTCTGGACGTTTTTCAATGGCAAAAATCAATGAATATTGTAAATGCACAAACAGTAATTTCTCCGCATTGCAAGGTGCAATTCTGAAATTTTTTGCTTTTTCCTGCTCCTCTTAGCATGATAAAGAAGATTCAAAGAGAGTGAGATGCCAGCTCCTTTCATTCAGTCAGTAGCTTCAATCATTTCTGGTATATGAATAACATGATGTTTTTCAATGGCAAAAATCAATGAATATTGTAAATGCACAAACAGTAATTTCTCCACATTGCAAGGTGCAATTCTGAAATTTTTTGCTTTTTCCTGCTCCTCTTAGCATGATAAAGAAGATTCAAAGAGAGTGAGATGCCAGCTCCTTTCATTCAGTCAGTAGCTTCAATCATTTCTGGACGTTTTTCAATGGCAAAAATCAATGAATATTGTAAATGCACAAACAGTAATTTCTCCGCATTGCAAGGTGCAATTCTGAAATTTTTTGCTTTTTCCTGCTCCTCTTAGCATGACAAAGAAGATTCAAAGAGAGCGAGATGCCAGCTCCTTTCATTCAGTCAGTAGCTTCAATCATTTCTGGTATATGAATAACATGATGTTTTTCAATGGCAAAAATCAATGAATATTGTAAATGCACAAACAGTAATTTCTCCGCATTGCAAGGTGCAATTCTGAAATTTTTTGCTTTTTCCTGCTCCTCTTAGCATGATAAAGAAGATTCAAAGAGAGTGAGATGCCAGCTCCTTTCATTCAGTCAGTAGCTTCAATCATTTCTGGACGTTTTTCAATGGCAAAAATCAATGAATATTGTAAATGCACAAACAGTAATTTCTCCGCATTGCAAGGTGCAATTCTGAAATTTTTTGATTTTTCCTGCTCCTCTTAGCATGATAAAGAAGATTCAAAGAGAGTGAGATGCCAGCTCCTTTCATTCAGTCAGTAGCTTCAATCATTTCTGGACGTTTTTCAATGGCAAAAATCAATGAATATTGTAAATGCACAAACAGTAATTTCTCCGCATTGCAAGGTGCAATTCTGAAATTTTTTGCTTTTTCCTGCTCCTCTTAGCATGATAAAGAAGATTCAAAGAGAGTGAGATGCCAGCTCCTTTCATTCAGTCAGTAGCTTCAATCATTTCTGGTATATGAATAACATGATGTTTTTCAATGGCAAAAATCAATGAATATTGTAAATGCACAAACAGTAATTTCTCCGCATTGCAAGGTGCAATTCTGAAATTTTTTGCTTTTTCCTGCTCCTCTTAGCATGATAAAGAAGATTCAAAGAGAGTGAGATGCCAGCTCCTTTCATTCAGTCAGTAGCTTCAAACATTTCTGGTATATGAATAACATGATGTTTTTCAATGGCAAAAATCAATGAATATTGTAAAAGCACAAACAGTAATTTCTCCGCATTGCAAGGTGCAATTCTGAAATTTTTTGCTTTTTCCTGCTCCTCTTAGCATGATAAAGAAGATTCAAAGAGAGTGAGATGCCAGCTCCTTTCATTCAGTCAGTAGCTTCAATCATTTCTGGACGTTTTTCAATGGCAAAAATCAATGAATATTGTAAATGCACAAACAGTAATTTCTCCGCATTGCAAGGTGCAATTCTGAAATTTTTTGCTTTTTCCTGCTCCTCTTAGCATGATAAAGAAGATTCAAAGAGAGTGAGATGCCAGCTCCTTTCATTCAGTCAGTAGCTTCAATCATTTCTGGTATATGAATAACATGATGTTTTTCAATGGCAAAAATCAATGAATATTGTAAATGCACAAACAGTAATTTCTCCGCATTGCAAGTTGCAATTCTGAAATTTTTTGCTTTTTCCTGCTCCTCTTAGCATGATAAAGAAGATTCAAAGAGAGTGAGATGCCAGCTCCTTTCATTCAGTCAGTAGCTTCAATTATTTCTGGACGTTTTTCAATGGCAAAAATCAATGAATATTGTAAATGCACAAACAGTAATTTCTCCGCATTGCAAGGTGCAATTCTGAAATTTTTTGCTTTTTCCTGCTCCTCTTAGCATGATAAAGAAGATTCAAAGAGAGTGAGATGCCAGCTCCTTTCATTCAGTCAGTTGCTTCAATCATTTCTGGACGTTTTTCAATGGCAAAAATCAATGAATATTGTAAATGCACAAACAGTAATTTCTCCGCATTGCAAGGTGCAATTCTGAAATTTTTTGCTTTTTCCTGCTCCTCTTAGCATGATAAAGAAGATTCAAAGAGAGTGAGATGCCAGCTCCTTTCATTCAGTCAGTAGCTTCAGTCATTTCTGGACGTTTTTCAATGGCAAAAATCAATGAATATTGTAAATGCACAAACAGTAATTTCTCCGCATTGCAAGGTGCAATTATGAAATTTTTTGCTTTTTCCTGCACCTCTTTGCATGATAAAGAAGATTCAAAGAGAGTGAGATGCCAGCTCCTTTCATTCAGTCAGTAGCTTCAATCATTTCTGGTATATGAATAACATGATGTTTTTCAATGGCAAAAATCAATGAATATTGTAAATGCACAAACAGTAATTTCTCCGCATTGCAAGGTGCAATTCTGAAATTTTTGGCTTTTTCCTGCTCCTCTTAGCATGATAAAGAAGATTCAAAGAGAGTGAGATGCCAGCTCCTTTCATTCAGTCAGTAGCTTCAATCATTTCTGGATGTTTTTCAATGGCAAAAATCAATGAATATTGTAAATGCACAAACAGTAATTTCTCCGCATTGCAAGGTGCAATTCTGAAATTTCTTGCATTTTCCTGCTCCTCTTAGCATGATAAAGAAGATTCAAAGAGAGTGAGATGCCAGCTCCTTTCATTCAGTCAGTAGCTTCAATCATTTCTGGACGTTTTTCAATGGCAAAAATCAATGAATATTGTAAATGCACAAACAGTAATTTCTCCGCATTGCAAGGTGCAATTCTGAAATTTTTTGCTTTTTCCTGCTCCTCTTAGCATGATAAAGAAGATTCAAAGAGAGTGAGATGCCAGCTCCTTTCATTCAGTCAGTAGCTTCAAACATTTCTGGTATATGAATAACATGATGTTTTTCAATGGCAAAAATCAATGAATATTGTAAATGCACAAACAGTAATTTCTCCGCATTGCAAGGTGCAATTCTGAAATTTTTTGCTTTTTCCTGCTCCTCTTAGCATGATAAAGAAGATTCAAAGAGAGTGAGATGCCAGCTCCTTTCATTCAGTCAGTAGCTTCAATCATTTCTGGACGTTTTTCAATGGCAAAAATCAATGAATATTGTAAATGCACAAACAGTAATTTCTCCGCATTGCAAGGTGCAATTCTGAAATTTTTTGCTTTTTCCTGCTCCTCTTAGCATGATAAAGAAGATTCAAAGAGAGTGAGATGCCAGCTTCTTTCATTCAGTCAGTAGCTTCAAACATTTCTGGGATATGAATAACATGATGTTTTTCAATGGCAAAAATTAATGAATATTGTAAATGCACAAACAGTAATTTCTCCGCATTGCAAGGTGCAATTCTGAAATTTTTTGCTTTTTCCT
>NW_027367741.1:0-55306 GCF_046119375.1 Phyllobates terribilis
ATTCATTGATTTTTGCCATTGAAAAACATGTTTTTCATATACCAGAAATGTTTGAAGCTACTGACTGAATGAAAGGAGCTGGCATCTCACTCTCTTTGAATCTTCTTTATCATGCTAGGATTAACAGGAAAAAGCTAAAAATTTCAGAATTGCACCGTGCAATGTGGAGATATTACTGTTTGTGCATTTACAATATTCATTGATTTTTGCCATTGAAAAACATGTTTTTCATATACCAGAAATGTTTGAAGCTACTGACTGAATGAAAGGAGCTGGCATCTCACTCTCTTTGAATCTTCTTTATCATGCTAGGATTAGCAGGAAAAAGCAAAAAATTTCAGAATTGCACCTTGCAATGTGGAGATATTACTGTTTGTGCATTTACAATATTCATTGATTTTTGCCATTGAAAAACATGTTTTTCATATACCAGAAATGTTTGAAGCTACTGACTGAATGAAAGGAGCTGGCATCTCACTCTCTTTGAATCTTCTTTATCATGCTAGGATTAACAGGAAAAAGCAAAAAATTTCAGAATTGCACCTTGCAATGTGGAGATATTACTGTTTGTGCATTTACAATATTCATTGATTTTTGCCATTGAAAAACATGTTTTTCATATACCAGAAATGTTTGAAGCTACTGACTGAATGAAAGGAGCTGGCATCTCACTCTCTTTGAATCTTCTTTATCATGCTAGGATTAGCAGGAAAAAGCAAAAAATTTCAGAATTGCACCTTGCAATGTGGAGATATTACTGTTTGTGCATTTACAATATTCATTGATTTTTGCCATTGAAAAACATGTTTTTCATATACCAGAAATGTTTGAAGCTACTGACTGAATGAAAGGAGCTGGCATCTCACTCTCTTTGAATCTTCTTTATCATGCTAGGATTAACAGGAAAAAGCAAAAAATTTCAGAATTGCACCTTGCAATGTGGAGATATTACTGTTTGTGCATTTACAATATTCATTGATTTTTGCCATTGAAAAACATGTTTTTCATATACCAGAAATGTTTGAAGCTACTGACTGAATGAAAGGAGCTGGCATCTCACTCTCTTTGAATCTTCTTTATCATGCTAGGATTAACAGGAAAAAGCTAAAAATTTCAGAATTGCACCGTGCAATGTGGAGATATTACTGTTTGTGCATTTACAATATTCATTGATTTTTGCCATTGAAAAACATGTTTTTCATATACCAGAAATGTTTGAAGCTACTGACTGAATGAAAGGAGCTGGCATCTCACTCTCTTTGAATCTTCATCATGCTAGGATTAGCAGGAAAAAGCAAAAAATTTCAGAATTGCACCTTGCAATGTGGAGATATTACTGTTTGTGCATTTACAATATTCATTGATTTTTGCCATTGAAAAACATGTTTTTCATATACCAGAAATGTTTGAAGCTACTGACTGAATGAAAGGAGCTGGCATCTCACTCTCTTTGAATCTTCTTTATCATGCTAGGATTAACAGGAAAAAGCAAAAAATTTCAGAATTGCACCTTGCAATGTGGAGATATTACTGTTTGTGCATTTACAATATTCATTGATTTTTGCCATTGAAAAACATGTTTTTCATATACCAGAAATGTTTGAAGCTACTGACTGAATGAAAGGAGCTGGCATCTCACTCTCTTTGAATCTTCTTTATCATGCTAGGATTAACAGGAAAAAGCTAAAAATTTCAGAATTGCACCGTGCAATGTGGAGATATTACTGTTTGTGCATTTACAATATTCATTGATTTTTGCCATTGAAAAACATGTTTTTCATATACCAGAAATGTTTGAAGCTACTGACTGAATGAAAGGAGCTGGCATCTCACTCTCTTTGAATCTTCTTTATCATGCTAGAATTAGCAGGAAAAAGCAAAAAATTTCAGAATTGCACCTTGCAATGTGGAGATATTACTGTTTGTGCATTTACAATATTCATTGATTTTTGCCATTGAAAAACATGTTTTTCATATACCAGAAATGTTTGAAGCTACTGACTGAATGAAAGGAGCTGGCATCTCACTCTCTTTGAATCTTCTTTATCATGCTAGGATTAACAGGAAAAAGCTAAAAATTTCAGAATTGCACCGTGCAATGTGGAGATATTACTGTTTGTGCATTTACAATATTCATTGATTTTTGCCATTGAAAAACATGTTTTTCATATACCAGAAATGTTTGAAGCTACTGACTGAATGAAAGGAGCTGGCATCTCACTCTCTTTGAATCTTCTTTATCATGCCAGGATTAGCAGGAAAAAGCAAAAAATTTCAGAATTGCACCGTGCAATGTGGAGATATTACTGTTTGTGCATTTACAATATTCATTCATTTTTGCCATTGAAAAACATGTTTTTCATATACCAGAAATGTTTGAAGCTACTGACTGAATGAAAGGAGCTGGCATCTCACTCTCTTTGAATCTTCTTTATCATGCTAGGAATAACAGGAAAAAGCAAAAAATTTCAGAATTGCACCTTGCAATGTGGAGATATTACTGTTTGTGCATTTACAATATTCATTGATTTTTGCCATTGAAAAACATGTTTTTCATATACCAGAAATGTTTGAAGCTACTGACTGAATGAAAGGAGCTGGCATCTCACTCTCTTTGAATCTTCTTTATCATGCTAGGATTAACAGGAAAAAGCTAAAAATTTCAGAATTGCACCGTGCAATGTGGAGATATTACTGTTTGTGCATTTACAATATTCATTGATTTTTGCCATTGAAAAACATGTTTTTCATATACCAGAAATGTTTGAAGCTACTGACTGAATGAAAGGAGCTGGCATCTCACTCTCTTTGAATCTTCTTTATCATGCTAGGATTAACAGGAAAAAGCAAAAAATTTCAGAATTGCACCTTGCAATGTGGAGATATTACTGTTTGTGCATTTACAATATTCATTGATTTTTGCCATTGAAAAACATGTTTTTCATATACCAGAAATGTTTGAAGCTACTGACTGAATGAAAGGAGCTGGCATCTCACTCTCTTTGAATCTTCTTTATCATGCTAGGATTAACAGGAAAAAGCTAAAAATTTCAGAATTGCACCGTGCAATGTGGAGATATTACTGTTTGTGCATTTACAATATTCATTCATTTTTGCCATTGAAAAACATGTTTTTCATATACCAGAAATGTTTGAAGCTACTGACTGAATGAAAGGAGCTGGCATCTCACTCTCTTTGAATCTTCATCATGCTAGGATTAGCAGGAAAAAGCAAAAAATTTCAGAATTGCACCTTGCAATGTGGAGATATTACTGTTTGTGCATTTACAATATTCATTGATTTTTGCCATTGAAAAACATGTTTTTCATATACCAGAAATGTTTGAAGCTACTGACTGAATGAAAGGAGCTGGCATCTCACTCTCTTTGAATCTTCTTTATCATGCTAGGATTAACAGGAAAAAGCAAAAAATTTCAGAATTGCACCTTGCAATGTGGAGATATTACTGTTTGTGCATTTACAATATTCATTGATTTTTGCCATTGAAAAACATGTTTTTCATATACCAGAAATGTTTGAAGCTACTGACTGAATGAAAGGAGCTGGCATCTCACTCTCTTTGAATCTTCTTTATCATGCTAGGATTAACAGGAAAAAGCTAAAAATTTCAGAATTGCACCGTGCAATGTGGAGATATTACTGTTTGTGCATTTACAATATTCATTGATTTTTGCCATTGAAAAACATGTTTTTCATATACCAGAAATGTTTGAAGCTACTGACTGAATGAAAGGAGCTGGCATCTCACTCTCTTTGAATCTTCTTTATCATGCTAGGATTAGCAGGAAAAAGCAAAAAATTTCAGAATTGCACCTTGCAATGTGGAGATATTACTGTTTGTGCATTTACAATATTCATTGATTTTTGCCATTGAAAAACATGTTTTTCATATACCAGAAATGTTTGAAGCTACTGACTGAATGAAAGGAGCTGGCATCTCACTCTCTTTGAATCTTCTTTATCATGCTAGGATTAACAGGAAAAAGCTAAAAATTTCAGAATTGCACCGTGCAATGTGGAGATATTACTGTTTGTGCATTTACAATATTCATTGATTTTTGCCATTGAAAAACATGTTTTTCATATACCAGAAATGTTTGAAGCTACTGACTGAATGAAAGGAGCTGGCATCTCACTCTCTTTGAATCTTCTTTATCATGCCAGGATTAGCAGGAAAAAGCAAAAAATTTCAGAATTGCACCGTGCAATGTGGAGATATTACTGTTTGTGCATTTACAATATTCATTCATTTTTGCCATTGAAAAACATGTTTTTCATATACCAGAAATGTTTGAAGCTACTGACTGAATGAAAGGAGCTGGCATCTCACTCTCTTTGAATCTTCTTTATCATGCTAGGATTAACAGGAAAAAGCAAAAAATTTCAGAATTGCACCTTGCAATGTGGAGATATTACTGTTTGTGCATTTACAATATTCATTGATTTTTGCCATTGAAAAACATGTTTTTCATATACCAGAAATGTTTGAAGCTACTGACTGAATGAAAGGAGCTGGCATCTCACTCTCTTTGAATCTTCTTTATCATGCTAGGATTAACAGGAAAAAGCTAAAAATTTCAGAATTGCACCGTGCAATGTGGAGATATTACTGTTTGTGCATTTACAATATTCATTGATTTTTGCCATTGAAAAACATGTTTTTCATATACCAGAAATGTTTGAAGCTACTGACTGAATGAAAGGAGCTGGCATCTCACTCTCTTTGAATCTTCTTTATCATGCTAGGATTAGCAGGAAAAAGCAAAAAATTTCAGAATTGCACCTTGCAATGTGGAGATATTACTGTTTGTGCATTTACAATATTCATTGATTTTTGCCATTGAAAAACATGTTTTTCATATACCAGAAATGTTTGAAGCTACTGACTGAATGAAAGGAGCTGGCATCTCACTCTCTTTGAATCTTCTTTATCATGCTAGGATTAACAGGAAAAAGCAAAAAATTTCAGAATTGCACCTTGCAATGTGGAGATATTACTGTTTGTGCATTTACAATATTCATTGATTTTTGCCATTGAAAAACGTCCAGAAATGTTTGAAGCTACTGACTGAATGAAATGAGCTGGCATCTCACTCTCTTTGAATCTTCTTTATCATGCTAGGATTAACAGGAAAAAGCTAAAAATTTCAGAATTGCACCGTGCAATGTGGAGATATTACTGTTTGTGCATTTACAATATTCATTGATTTTTGCCATTGAAAAACATGTTTTTCATATACCAGAAATGTTTGAAGCTACTGACTGAATGAAAGGAGCTGGCATCTCACTCTCTTTGAATCTTCTTTATCATGCTAGGATTAACAGGAAAAAGCTAAAAATTTCAGAATTGCACCTTGCAATGTGGAGATATTACTGTTTGTGCATTTACAACATTCATTGATTTTTGCCATTGAAAAACATGTTTTTCATATACCAGAAATGTTTGAAGCTACTGACTGAATGAAAGGAGCTGGCATCTCACTCTCTTTGAATCTTCTTTATCATGCTAGGATTAACAGGAAAAAGCTAAAAATTTCAGAATTGCACCGTGCAATGTGGCGATATTACTGTTTGTGCATTTACAATATTCATTGATTTTTGCCATTGAAAAACGTTTTTCATATACCAGAAATGTTTGAAGCTACTGACTGAATGAAAGGAGCTGGCATCTCACTCTCTTTGAATCTTCTTTATCATGCTAGGATTAGCAGGAAAAAGCAAAAAATTTCAGAATTGCACCTTGCAATGTGGAGATATTACTGTTTGTGCATTTACAATATTCATTGATTTTTGCCATTGAAAAACATGTTTTTCATATACCAGAAATGTTTGAAGCTACTGACTGAATGAAAGGAGCTGGCATCTCACTCTCTTTGAATCTTCTTTATCATGCTAGGATTAACAGGAAAAAGCTAAAAATTTCAGAATTGCACCGTGCAATGTGGAGATATTACTGTTTGTGCATTTACAATATTCATTGATTTTTGCCATTGAAAAACATGTTTTTCATATACCAGAAATGTTTGAAGCTACTGACTGAATGAAAGGAGCTGGCATCTCACTCTCTTTGAATCTTCATCATGCTAGGATTAGCAGGAAAAAGCAAAAAATTTCAGAATTGCACCTTGCAATGTGGAGATATTACTGTTTGTGCATTTACAATATTCATTGATTTTTGCCATTGAAAAACATGTTTTTCATATACCAGAAATGTTTGAAGCTACTGACTGAATGAAAGGAGCTGGCATCTCACTCTCTTTGAATCTTCTTTATCATGCTAGGATTAACAGGAAAAAGCAAAAAATTTCAGAATTGCACCTTGCAATGTGGAGATATTACTGTTTGTGCATTTACAATATTCATTGATTTTTGCCATTGAAAAACATGTTTTTCATATACCAGAAATGTTTGAAGCTACTGACTGAATGAAAGGAGCTGGCATCTCACTCTCTTTGAATCTTCTTTATCATGCTAGGATTAACAGGAAAAAGCTAAAAATTTCAGAATTGCACCGTGCAATGTGGAGATATTACTGTTTGTGCATTTACAATATTCATTGATTTTTGCCATTGAAAAACATGTTTTTCATATACCAGAAATGTTTGAAGCTACTGACTGAATGAAAGGAGCTGGCATCTCACTCTCTTTGAATCTTCTTTATCATGCTAGGATTAGCAGGAAAAAGCAAAAAATTTCAGAATTGCACCTTGCAATGTGGAGATATTACTGTTTGTGCATTTACAATATTCATTGATTTTTGCCATTGAAAAACATGTTTTTCATATACCAGAAATGTTTGAAGCTACTGACTGAATGAAAGGAGCTGGCATCTCACTCTCTTTGAATCTTCTTTATCATGCTAGGATTAACAGGAAAAAGCTAAAAATTTCAGAATTGCACCGTGCAATGTGGAGATATTACTGTTTGTGCATTTACAATATTCATTGATTTTTGCCATTGAAAAACATGTTTTTCATATACCAGAAATGTTTGAAGCTACTGACTGAATGAAAGGAGCTGGCATCTCACTCTCTTTGAATCTTCTTTATCATGCCAGGATTAGCAGGAAAAAGCAAAAAATTTCAGAATTGCACCGTGCAATGTGGAGATATTACTGTTTGTGCATTTACAATATTCATTCATTTTTGCCATTGAAAAACATGTTTTTCATATACCAGAAATGTTTGAAGCTACTGACTGAATGAAAGGAGCTGGCATCTCACTCTCTTTGAATCTTCTTTATCATGCTAGGATTAACAGGAAAAAGCAAAAAATTTCAGAATTGCACCTTGCAATGTGGAGATATTACTGTTTGTGCATTTACAATATTCATTGATTTTTGCCATTGAAAAACATGTTTTTCATATACCAGAAATGTTTGAAGCTACTGACTGAATGAAAGGAGCTGGCATCTCACTCTCTTTGAATCTTCTTTATCATGCTAGGATTAACAGGAAAAAGCTAAAAATTTCAGAATTGCACCGTGCAATGTGGAGATATTACTGTTTGTGCATTTACAATATTCATTGATTTTTGCCATTGAAAAACATGTTTTTCATATACCAGAAATGTTTGAAGCTACTGACTGAATGAAAGGAGCTGGCATCTCACTCTCTTTGAATCTTCTTTATCATGCTAGGATTAACAGGAAAAAGCTAAAAATTTCAGAATTGCACCTTGCAATGTGGAGATATTACTGTTTGTGCATTTACAATATTCATTGATTTTTGCCATTGAAAAACATGTTTTTCATATACCAGAAATGTTTGAAGCTACTGACTGAATGAAAGGAGCTGGCATCTCACTCTCTTTGAATCTTCTTTATCATGCTAGGATTAACAGGAAAAAGCTAAAAATTTCAGAATTGCACCGTGCAATGTGGAGATATTACTGTTTGTGCATTTACAATATTCATTGATTTTTGCCATTGAAAAACATGTTTTTCATATACCAGAAATGTTTGAAGCTACTGACTGAATGAAAGGAGCTGGCATCTCACTCTCTTTGAATCTTCATCATGCTAGGATTAGCAGGAAAAAGCAAAAAATTTCAGAATTGCACCTTGCAATGTGGAGATATTACTGTTTGTGCATTTACAATATTCATTGATTTTTGCCATTGAAAAACATGTTTTTCATATACCAGAAATGTTTGAAGCTACTGACTGAATGAAAGGAGCTGGCATCTCACTCTCTTTGAATCTTCTTTATCATGCTAGGATTAACAGGAAAAAGCAAAAAATTTCAGAATTGCACCGTGCAATGTGGAGATATTACTGTTTGTGCATTTACAATATTCATTGATTTTTGCCATTGAAAAACATGTTTTTCATATACCAGAAATGTTTGAAGCTACTGACTGAATGAAAGGAGCTGGCATCTCACTCTCTTTGAATCTTCTTTATCATGCTAGGATTAACAGGAAAAAGCTAAAAATTTCAGAATTGCACCGTGCAATGTGGAGATATTACTGTTTGTGCATTTACAATATTCATTGATTTTTGCCATTGAAAAACATGTTTTTCATATACCAGAAATGTTTGAAGCTACTGACTGAATGAAAGGAGCTGGCATCTCACTCTCTTTGAATCTTCTTTATCATGCTAGGATTAGCAGGAAAAAGCAAAAAATTTCAGAATTGCACCTTGCAATGTGGAGATATTACTGTTTGTGCATTTACAATATTCATTGATTTTTGCCATTGAAAAACATGTTTTTCATATACCAGAAATGTTTGAAGCTACTGACTGAATGAAAGGAGCTGGCATCTCACTCTCTTTGAATCTTCTTTATCATGCTAGGATTAACAGGAAAAAGCTAAAAATTTCAGAATTGCACCGTGCAATGTGGAGATATTACTGTTTGTGCATTTACAATATTCATTGATTTTTGCCATTGAAAAACATGTTTTTCATATACCAGAAATGTTTGAAGCTACTGACTGAATGAAAGGAGCTGGCATCTCACTCTCTTTGAATCTTCTTTATCATGCCAGGATTAGCAGGAAAAAGCAAAAAATTTCAGAATTGCACCGTGCAATGTGGAGATATTACTGTTTGTGCATTTACAATATTCATTCATTTTTGCCATTGAAAAACATGTTTTTCATATACCAGAAATGTTTGAAGCTACTGACTGAATGAAAGGAGCTGGCATCTCACTCTCTTTGAATCTTCTTTATCATGCTAGGATTAACAGGAAAAAGCAAAAAAATTCAGAATTGCACCTTGCAATGTGGAGATATTACTGTTTGTGCATTTACAATATTCATTGATTTTTGCCATTGAAAAACATGTTTTTCATATACCAGAAATGTTTGAAGCTACTGACTGAATGAAAGGAGCTGGCATCTCACTCTCTTTGAATCTTCTTTATCATGCTAGGATTAACAGGAAAAAGCTAAAAATTTCAGAATTGCACCGTGCAATGTGGAGATATTACTGTTTGTGCATTTACAATATTCATTGATTTTTGCCATTGAAAAACATGTTTTTCATATACCAGAAATGTTTGAAGCTACTGACTGAATGAAAGGAGCTGGCATCTCACTCTCTTTGAATCTTCTTTATCATGCTAGGATTAGCAGGAAAAAGCAAAAAATTTCAGAATTGCACCTTGCAATGTGGAGATATTACTGTTTGTGCATTTACAATATTCATTGATTTTTGCCATTGAAAAACATGTTTTTCATATACCAGAAATGTTTGAAGCTACTGACTGAATGAAAGGAGCTGGCATCTCACTCTCTTTGAATCTTCTTTATCATGCTAGGATTAACAGGAAAAAGCAAAAAATTTCAGAATTGCACCTTGCAATGTGGAGATATTACTGTTTGTGCATTTACAATATTCATTGATTTTTGCCATTGAAAAACGTCCAGAAATGTTTGAAGCTACTGACTGAATGAAATGAGCTGGCATCTCACTCTCTTTGAATCTTCTTTATCATGCTAGAATTAACAGGAAAAAGCTAAAAATTTCAGAATTGCACCGTGCAATGTGGAGATATTACTGTTTGTGCATTTACAATATTCATTGATTTTTGCCATTGAAAAACATGTTTTTCATATACCAGAAATGTTTGAAGCTACTGACTGAATGAAAGGAGCTGGCATCTCACTCTCTTTGAATCTTCTTTATCATGCTAGGATTAACAGGAAAAAGCTAAAAATTTCAGAATTGCACCTTGCAATGTGGAGATATTACTGTTTGTGCATTTACAACATTCATTGATTTTTGCCATTGAAAAACATGTTTTTCATATACCAGAAATGTTTGAAGCTACTGACTGAATGAAAGGAGCTGGCATCTCACTCTCTTTGAATCTTCTTTATCATGCTAGGATTAACAGGAAAAAGCTAAAAATTTCAGAATTGCACCGTGCAATGTGGCGATATTACTGTTTGTGCATTTACAATATTCATTGATTTTTGCCATTGAAAAACGTTTTTCATATACCAGAAATGTTTGAAGCTACTGACTGAATGAAAGGAGCTGGCATCTCACTCTCTTTGAATCTTCTTTATCATGCTAGGATTAGCAGGAAAAAGCAAAAAATTTCAGAATTGCACCTTGCAATGTGGAGATATTACTGTTTGTGCATTTACAATATTCATTGATTTTTGCCATTGAAAAACATGTTTTTCATATACCAGAAATGTTTGAAGCTACTGACTGAATGAAAGGAGCAGGCATCTCACTCTCTTTGAATCTTCTTTATCATGCTAGGATTAGCAGGAAAAAGCAAAAAATTTCAGAATTGCACCTTGCAATGTGGAGATATTACTGTTTGTGCATTTACAATATTCATTGATTTTTGCCATTGAAAAACATGTTTTTCATATACCAGAAATGTTTGAAGCTACTGACTGAATGAAAGGAGCTGGCATCTCACTCTCTTTGAATCTTCTTTATCATGCTAGGATTAACAGGAAAAAGCTAAAAATTTCAGAATTGCACCGTGCAATGTGGAGATATTACTGTTTGTGCATTTACAATATTCATTGATTTTTGCCATTGAAAAACATGTTTTTCATATACCAGAAATGTTTGAAGCTACTGACTGAATGAAAGGAGCTGGCATCTCACTCTCTTTGAATCTTCTTTATCATGCTAGGATTAGCAGGAAAAAGCAAAAAATTTCAGAATTGCACCTTGCAATGTGGAGATATTACTGTTTGTGCATTTACAATATTCATTGATTTTTGACATTGAAAAACATGTTTTTCATATACCAGAAATGTTTGAAGCTACTGACTGAATGAAAGGAGCTGGCATCTCACTCTCTTTGAATCTTCTTTATCATGCTAGGATTAACAGGAAAAAGCAAAAAATTTCAGAATTGCACCTTGCAATGTGGAGATATTACTGTTTGTGCATTTACAATATTCATTGATTTTTGCCATTGAAAAACATGTTTTTCATATACCAGAAATGTTTGAAGCTACTGACTGAATGAAAGGAGCTGGCATCTCACTCTCTTTGAATCTTCTTTATCATGCTAGGATTAACAGGAAAAAGCTAAAAATTTCAGAATTGCACCGTGCAATGTGGAGATATTACTGTTTGTGCATTTACAATATTCATTGATTTTTGCCATTGAAAAACATGTTTTTCATATACCAGAAATGTTTGAAGCTACTGACTGAATGAAAGGAGCTGGCATCTCACTCTCTTTGAATCTTCTTTATCATGCTAGGATTAGCAGGAAAAAGCAAAAAATTTCAGAATTGCACCTTGCAATGTGGAGATATTACTGTTTGTGCATTTACAATATTCATTGATTTTTGCCATTGAAAAACATGTTTTTCATATACCAGAAATGTTTGAAGCTACTGACTGAATGAAAGGAGCTGGCATCTCACTCTCTTTGAATCTTCTTTATCATGCTAGGATTAACAGGAAAAAGCTAAAAATTTCAGAATTGCACCTTGCAATGTGGAGATATTACTGTTTGTGCATTTACAATATTCATTGATTTTTGCCATTGAAAAACATGTTTTTCATATACCAGAAATGTTTGAAGCTACTGACTGAATGAAAGGAGCTGGCATCTCACTCTCTTTGAATCTTCTTTATCATGCTAGGATTAACAGGAAAAAGCTAAAAATTTCAGAATTGCACCGTGCAATGTGGAGATATTACTGTTTGTGCATTTACAATATTCATTGATTTTTGCCATTGAAAAACATGTTTTTCATATACCAGAAATGTTTGAAGCTACTGACTGAATGAAAGGAGCTGGCATCTCACTCTCTTTGAATCTTCTTTATCATGCTAGGATTAGCAGGAAAAAGCAAAAAATTTCAGAATTGCACCTTGCAATGTGGAGATATTACTGTTTGTGCATTTACAATATTCATTGATTTTTGCCATTGAAAAACATGTTTTTCATATACTGGAAATGTTTGAAGCTACTGACTGAATGAAAGGAGCTGGCATCTCACTCTCTTTGAATCTTCTTTATCATGCTAGGATTAACAGGAAAAAGCAAAAAATTTCAGAATTGCACCTTGCAATGTGGAGATATTACTGTTTGTGCATTTACAATATTCATTGATTTTTGCCATTGAAAAACATGTTTTTCATATACCAGAAATGTTTGAAGCTACTGACTGAATGAAAGGAGCTGGCATCTCACTCTCTTTGAATCTTCTTTATCATGCTAGGATTAACAGGAAAAAGCTAAAAATTTCAGAATTGCACCGTGCAATGTGGAGATATTACTGTTTGTGCATTTACAATATTCATTGATTTTTGCCATTGAAAAACATGTTTTTCATATACCAGAAATGTTTGAAGCTACTGACTGAATGAAAGGAGCTGGCATCTCACTCTCTTTGAATCTTCTTTATCATGCTAGGATTAGCAGGAAAAAGCAAAAAATTTCAGAATTGCACCTTGCAATGTGGAGATATTACTGTTTGTGCATTTACAATATTCATTGATTTTTGCCATTGAAAAACATGTTTTTCATATACCAGAAATGTTTGAAGCTACTGACTGAATGAAAGGAGCTGGCATCTCACTCTCTTTGAATCTTCTTTATCATGCTAGGATTAACAGGAAAAAGCAAAAAATTTCAGAATTGCACCTTGCAATGTGGCGATATTACTGTTTGTGCATTTACAATATTCATTGATTTTTGCCATTGAAAAACATGTTTTTCATATACCAGAAATGTTTGAAGCTACTGACTGAATGAAAGGAGCTGGCATCTCACTCTCTTTGAATCTTCTTTATTATGCCAGGATTAACAGGAAAAAGCAAAAAATTTCAGAATTGCACCTTGCAATGTGGAGATATTACTGTTTGTGCATTTACAATATTCATTGATTTTTGCCATTGAAAAACATGTTTTTCATATACCAGAAATGTTTGAAGCTACTGACTGAATGAAAGGAGCTGGCATCTCACTCTCTTTGAATCTTCTTTATCATGCTAGGATTAACAGGAAAAAGCTAAAAATTTCAGAATTGCACCGTGCAATGTGGAGATATTACTGTTTGTGCATTTACAATATTCATTGATTTTTGCCATTGAAAAACATGTTTTTCATATACCAGAAATGTTTGAAGCTACTGACTGAATGAAAGGAGCTGGCATCTCACTCTCTTTGAATCTTCTTTATCATGCTAGGATTAACAGGAAAAAGCAAAAAATTTCAGAATTGCACCTTGCAATGTGGAGATATTACTGTTTGTGCATTTACAATATTCATTGATTTTTGCCATTGAAAAACATGTTTTTCATATACCAGAAATGTTTGAAGCTACTGACTGAATGAAAGGAGCTGGCATCTCACTCTCTTTGAATCTTCTTTATCATGCTAGGATTAACAGGAAAAAGCTAAAAATTTCAGAATTGCACCGTGCAATGTGGAGATATTACTGTTTGTGCATTTACAATATTCATTGATTTTTGCCATTGAAAAACATGTTTTTCATATACCAGAAATGTTTGAAGCTACTGACTGAATGAAAGGAGCTGGCATCTCACTCTCTTTGAATCTTCTTTATCATGCTAGGATTAGCAGGAAAAAGCAAAAAATTTCAGAATTTCACCTTGCAATGTGGAGATATTACTGTTTGTGCATTTACAATATTCATTGATTTTTGCCATTGAAAAACATGTTTTTCATATACCAGAAATGTTTGAAGCTACTGACTGAATGAAAGGAGCTGGCATCTCACTCTCTTTGAATCTTCTTTATCATGCTAGGATTAACAGGAAAAAGCAAAAAATTTCAGAATTGCACCTTGCAATGTGGAGATATTACTGTTTGTGCATTTACAATATTCATTGATTTTTGCCATTGAAAAACATGTTTTTCATATACCAGAAATGTTTGAAGCTACTGACTGAATGAAAGGAGCTGGCATCTCACTCTCTTTGAATCTTCTTTATTATGCTAGGATTAACAGGAAAAAGCAAAAAATTTCAGAATTGCACCTTGCAATGTGGAGATATTACTGTTTGTGCATTTACAATATTCATTGATTTTTGCCATTGAAAAACATGTTTTTCATATACCAGAAATGTTTGAAGCTACTGACTGAATGAAAGGAGCTGGCATCTCACTCTCTTTGAATCTTCTTTATCATGCTAGGATTAACAGGAAAAAGCTAAAAATTTCAGAATTGCACCGTGCAATGTGGAGATATTACTGTTTGTGCATTTACAATATTCATTGATTTTTGCCATTGAAAAACATGTTTTTCATATACCAGAAATGTTTGAAGCTACTGACTGAATGAAAGGAGCTGGCATCTCACTCTCTTTGAATCTTCTTTATCATGCTAGGATTAACAGGAAAAAGCAAAAAATTTCAGAATTGCACCTTAAAATGTGGAGATATTACTGTTTGTGCATTTACAATATTCATTAATTTTTGCCATTGAAAAACATGTTTTTCATATACCAGAAATGTTTGAAGCTACTGACTGAATGAAAGGAGCTGGCATCTCACTCTCTTTGAATCTTCTTTATCATGCTAGGATTAGCAGGAAAAAGCAAAAAATTTCAGAATTGCACCTTGCAATGTGGAGATATTACTGTTTGTGCATTTACAATATTCATTGATTTTTGCCATTGAAAAACATGTTTTTCATATACCAGAAATGTTTGAAGCTACTGACTGAATGAAAGGAGCTGGCATCTCACTCTCTTTGAATCTTCTTTATCATGCTAGGATTAACAGGAAAAAGCTAAAAATTTCAGAATTGCACCGTGCAATGTGGAGATATTACTGTTTGTGCATTTACAATATTCATTGATTTTTGCCATTGAAAAACATGTTTTTCATATACCAGAAATGTTTGAAGCTACTGACTGAATGAAAGGAGCTGGCATCTCACTCTCTTTGAATCTTCTTTATCATGCTAGGATTAGCAGGAAAAAGCAAAAAATTTCAGAATTGCACCTTGCAATGTGGAGATATTACTGTTTGTGCATTTACAATATTCATTGATTTTTGCCATTGAAAAACATGTTTTTCATATACCAGAAATGTTTGAAGCTACTGACTGAATGAAAGGAGCTGGCATCTCACTCTCTTTGAATCTTCTTTATCATGCTAGGATTAACAGGAAAAAGCTAAAAATTTCAGAATTGCACCTTGCAATGTGGAGATATTACTGTTTGTGCATTTACAATATTCATTGATTTTTGCCATTGAAAAACATGTTTTTCATATACCAGAAATGTTTGAAGCTACTGACTGAATGAAAGGAGCTGGCATCTCACTCTCTTTGAATCTTCTTTATCATGCTAGGATTAACAGGAAAAAGCTAAAAATTTCAGAATTGCACCGTGCAATGTGGAGATATTACTGTTTGTGCATTTACAATATTCATTGATTTTTGCCATTGAAAAACATGTTTTTCATATACCAGAAATGTTTGAAGCTACTGACTGAATGAAAGGAGCTGGCATCTCACTCTCTTTGAATCTTCTTTATCATGCTAGGATTAGCAGGAAAAAGCAAAAAATTTCAGAATTGCACCTTGCAATGTGGAGATATTACTGTTTGTGCATTTACAATATTCATTGATTTTTGCCATTGAAAAACATGTTTTTCATATACCAGAAATGTTTGAAGCTACTGACTGAATGAAAGGAGCTGGCATCTCACTCTCTTTGAATCTTCTTTATCATGCTAGGATTAACAGGAAAAAGCAAAAAATTTCAGAATTGCACCTTGCAATGTGGCGATATTACTGTTTGTGCATTTACAATATTCATTGATTTTTGCCATTGAAAAACATGTTTTTCATATACCAGAAATGTTTGAAGCTACTGACTGAATGAAAGGAGCTGGCATCTCACTCTCTTTGAATCTTCTTTATTATGCTAGGATTAACAGGAAAAAGCAAAAAATTTCAGAATTGCACCTTGCAATGTGGAGATATTACTGTTTGTGCATTTACAATATTCATTGATTTTTGCCATTGAAAAACATGTTTTTCATATACCAGAAATGTTTGAAGCTACTGACTGAATGAAAGGAGCTGGCATCTCACTCTCTTTGAATCTTCTTTATCATGCTAGGATTAACAGGAAAAAGCTAAAAATTTCAGAATTGCACCGTGCAATGTGGAGATATTACTGTTTGTGCATTTACAATATTCATTGATTTTTGCCATTGAAAAACATGTTTTTCATATACCAGAAATGTTTGAAGCTACTGACTGAATGAAAGGAGCTGGCATCTCACTCTCTTTGAATCTTCTTTATCATGCTAGGATTAACAGGAAAAAGCAAAAAATTTCAGAATTGCACCTTGCAATGTGGAGATATTACTGTTTGTGCATTTACAATATTCATTGATTTTTGCCATTGAAAAACATGTTTTTCATATACCAGAAATGTTTGAAGCTACTGACTGAATGAAAGGAGCTGGCATCTCACTCTCTTTGAATCTTCTTTATCATGCTAGGATTAACAGGAAAAAGCTAAAAATTTCAGAATTGCACCGTGCAATGTGGAGATATTACTGTTTGTGCATTTACAATATTCATTGATTTTTGCCATTGAAAAACATGTTTTTCATATACCAGAAATGTTTGAAGCTACTGACTGAATGAAAGGAGCTGGCATCTCACTCTCTTTGAATCTTCTTTATCATGCTAGGATTAGCAGGAAAAAGCAAAAAATTTCAGAATTTCACCTTGCAATGTGGAGATATTACTGTTTGTGCATTTACAATATTCATTGATTTTTGCCATTGAAAAACATGTTTTTCATATACCAGAAATGTTTGAAGCTACTGACTGAATGAAAGGAGCTGGCATCTCACTCTCTTTGAATCTTCTTTATCATGCTAGGATTAACAGGAAAAAGCAAAAAATTTCAGAATTGCACCTTGCAATGTGGAGATATTACTGTTTGTGCATTTACAATATTCATTGATTTTTGCCATTGAAAAACATGTTTTTCATATACCAGAAATGTTTGAAGCTACTGACTGAATGAAAGGAGCTGGCATCTCACTCTCTTTGAATCTTCTTTATTATGCTAGGATTAACAGGAAAAAGCAAAAAATTTCAGAATTGCACCTTGCAATGTGGAGATATTACTGTTTGTGCATTTACAATATTCATTGATTTTTGCCATTGAAAAACATGTTTTTCATATACCAGAAATGTTTGAAGCTACTGACAGAATGAAAGGAGCTGGCATCTCACTCTCTTTGAATCTTCTTTATCATGCTAGGATTAACAGGAAAAAGCTAAAAATTTCAGAATTGCACCGTGCAATGTGGAGATATTACTGTTTGTGCATTTACAATATTCATTGATTTTTGCCATTGAAAAACATGTTTTTCATATACCAGAAATGTTTGAAGCTACTGACTGAATGAAAGGAGCTGGCATCTCACTCTCTTTGAATCTTCTTTATCATGCTAGGATTAACAGGAAAAAGCAAAAAATTTCAGAATTGCACCTTAAAATGTGGAGATATTACTGTTTGTGCATTTACAATATTCATTAATTTTTGCCATTGAAAAACATGTTTTTCATATACCAGAAATGTTTGAAGCTACTGACTGAATGAAAGGAGCTGGCATCTCACTCTCTTTGAATCTTCTTTATCATGCTAGGATTAGCAGGAAAAAGCAAAAAATTTCAGAATTGCACCGTGCAATGTGGAGATATTACTGTTTGTGCATTTACAATATTCATTGATTTTTGCCATTGAAAAACATGTTTTTCATATACCAGAAATGTTTGAAGCTACTAACTGAATGAAAGGAGCTGGCATCTCACTCTCTTTGAATCTTCTTTATCATGCTAGGATTAGCAGGAAAAAGCAAAAAATTTCAGAATTGCACCTTGCAATGTGGAGATATTACTGTTTGTGCATTTACAATATTCATTGATTTTTGCCATTGAAAAACATGTTTTTCATATACCAGAAATGTTTGAAGCTACTGACTGAATGAAAGGAGCTGGCATCTCACTCTCTTTGAATCTTCTTTATCATGCTAGGATTAACAGGAAAAAGCTAAAAATTTCAGAATTGCACCGTGCAATGTGGAGATATTACTGTTTGTGCATTTACAATATTCATTGATTTTTGCCATTGAAAAACATGTTTTTCATATACCAGAAATGTTTGAAGCTTCTGACTGAATGAAAGGAGCTGACATCTCACTCTCTTTGAATCTTCTTTATCATGCTAGGATTAGCAGGAAAAAGCAAAAAATTTCAGAATTGCACCTTGCAATGTGGAGATATTACTGTTTGTGCATTTACAATATTCATTGATTTTTGCCATTGAAAAACATGTTTTTCATATACCAGAAATGTTTGAAGCTACTGACTGAATGAAAGGAGCTGGCATCTCACTCTCTTTGAATCTTCTTTATCATGCTAGGATTAACAGGAAAAAGCTAAAAATTTCAGAATTGCACCGTGCAATGTGGAGATATTACTGTTTGTGCATTTACAATATTCATTGATTTTTGCCATTGAAAAACATGTTTTTCATATACCAGAAATGTTTGAAGCTACTGACTGAATGAAAGGAGCTGGCATCTCACTCTCTTTGAATCTTCTTTATCATGCTAGGATTAGCAGGAAAAAGCAAAAAATTTCAGAATTGCACCTTGCAATGTGGAGATATTACTGTTTGTGCATTTACAACATTCATTGATTTTTGCCATTGAAAAACATGTTTTTCATATACCAGAAATGTTTGAAGCTACTGACTGAATGAAAGGAGCTGGCATCCCACTCTCTTTGAATCTTCTTTATCATGCTAGGATTAACAGGAAAAAGCTAAAAATTTCAGAATTGCACCGTGCAATGTGGAGATATTACTGTTTGTGCATTTACAATATTCATTGATTTTTGCCATTGAAAAACATGTTTTTCATATACCAGAAATGTTTGAAGCTACTGACTGAATGAAAGGAGCTGGCATCTCACTCTCTTTGAATCTTCTTTATCATGCTAGGATTAGCAGGAAAAAGCAAAAAATTTCAGAATTGCACCTTGCAATGTGGAGATATTACTGTTTGTGCATTTACAATATTCATTGATTTTTGCCATTGAAAAACATGTTTTTCATATACCAGAAATGTTTGAAGCTACTGACTGAATGAAAGGAGCTGGCATCTCACTCTCTTTGAATCTTCTTTATCATGCTAGGATTAGCAGGAAAAAGCAAAAAATTTCAGTATTGCACCTTGCAATGTGGAGATATTACTGTTTGTGCATTTACAATATTCATTGATTTTTGCCATTGAAAAACATGTTTTTCATATACCAGAAATGTTTGAAGCTACTGACTGAATGAAAGGAGCTGGCATCTCACTCTCTTTGAATCTTCTTTATCATGCTAGGATTAACAGGAAAAAGCTAAAAATTTCAGAATTGCACCGTGCAATGTGGAGATATTACTGTTTGTGCATTTACAATATTCATTGATTTTTGCCATTGAAAAACATGTTTTTCATATACCAGAAATGTTTGAAGCTACTGACTGAATGAAAGGAGCTGGCATCTCACTCTCTTTGAATCTTCTTTATCATGCTAGGATTAGCAGGAAAAAGCAAAAAATTTCAGAATTGCACCTTGCAATGTGGAGATATTACTGTTTGTGCATTTACAATATTCATTGATTTTTGCCATTGAAAAACATGTTTTTCATATACCAGAAATGTTTGAAGCTACTGACTGAATGAAAGGAGCTGGCATCTCACTCTCTTTGAATCTTCTTTATAATGCTAGGATTAACAGGAAAAAGCAAAAAATTTCAGAATTGCACCTTGCAATGTGGAGATATTACTGTTTGTGCATTTACAATATTCATTGATTTCTGCCATTGAAAAACATGTTTTTCATATACCAGAAATGTTTGAAGCTACTGACTGAATGAAAGGAGCTGGCATCTCACTCTCTTTGAATCTTCTTTATCATGCTAGGATTAACAGGAAAAAGCTAAAAATTTCAGAATTGCACCGTGCAA
The DNA here is from genome assembly GCF_046119375.1 of Phyllobates terribilis. Taxonomy (NCBI): domain Eukaryota; kingdom Metazoa; phylum Chordata; class Amphibia; order Anura; family Dendrobatidae; genus Phyllobates; species Phyllobates terribilis. Next base: position 20,493 of record NW_027367741.1, read on the forward strand.
TGTGGAGATATTACTGTTTGTGCATTTACAATATTCATTGATTTTTGCCATTGAAAAACATGTTTTTCATATACCAGAAATGTTTGAAGCTACTGACTGAATGAAAGGAGCTGGCATCTCACTCTCTTTGAATCTTCATCATGCTAGGATTAGCAGGAAAAAGCAAAAAATTTCAGAATTGCACCTTGCAATGTGGAGATATTACTGTTTGTGCATTTACAATATTCATTGATTTTTGCCATTGAAAAACATGTTTTTCATATACCAGAAATGTTTGAAGCTACTGACTGAATGAAAGGAGCTGGCATCTCACTCTCTTTGAATCTTCTTTATCATGCTAGGATTAACAGGAAAAAGCAAAAAATTTCAGAATTGCACCTTGCAATGTGGAGATATTACTGTTTGTGCATTTACAATATTCATTGATTTTTGCCATTGAAAAACATGTTTTTCATATACCAGAAATGTTTGAAGCTACTGACTGAATGAAAGGAGCTGGCATCTCACTCTCTTTGAATCTTCATTATCATGCTAGGATTAACAGGAAAAAGCTAAAAATTTCAGAATTGCACCGTGCAATGTGGAGATATTACTGTTTGTGCATTTACAATATTCATTGATTTTTGCCATTGAAAAACATGTTTTTCATATACCAGAAATGTTTGAAGCTACTGACTGAATGAAAGGAGCTGGCATCTCACTCTCTTTGAATCTTCTTTATCATGCTAGGATTAGCAGGAAAAAGCAAAAAATTTCAGAATTGCACCTTGCAATGTGGAGATATTACTGTTTGTGCATTTACAATATTCATTGATTTTTGCCATTGAAAAACATGTTTTTCATATACCAGAAATGTTTGAAGCTACTGACTGAATGAAAGGAGCTGGCATCTCACTCTCTTTGAATCTTCTTTATCATGCTAGGATTAACAGGAAAAAGCTAAAAATTTCAGAATTGCACCGTGCAATGTGGAGATATTACTGTTTGTGCATTTACAATATTCATTGATTTTTGCCATTGAAAAACATGTTTTTCATATACCAGAAATGTTTGAAGCTACTGACTGAATGAAAGGAGCTGGCATCTCACTCTCTTTGAATCTTCTTTATCATGCTAGGATTAGCAGGAAAAAGCAAAAAATTTCAGAATTGCACCTTGCAATGTGGAGATATTACTGTTTGTGCATTTACAATATTCATTCATTTTTGCCATTGAAAAACATGTTTTTCATATACCAGAAATGTTTTAAGCTACTGACTGAATGAAAGGAGCTGGCATCTCACTCTCTTTGAATCTTCTTTATCATGCTAGGATTAACAGGAAAAAGCAAAAAATTTCAGAATTGCACCTTGCAATGTGGAGATATTACTGTTTGTGCATTTACAATATTCATTGATTTTTGCCATTGAAAAACATGTTTTTCATATACCAGAAATGTTTGAAGCTACTGACTGAATGAAAGGAGCTGGCATCTCACTCTCTTTGAATCTTCTTTATCATGCTAGGATTAACAGGAAAAAGCTAAAAATTTCAGAATTGCACCGTGCAATGTGGAGATATTACTGTTTGTGCATTTACAATATTCATTGATTTTTGCCATTGAAAAACATGTTTTTCATATACCAGAAATGTTTGAAGCTACTGACTGAATGAAAGGAGCTGGCATCTCACTCTCTTTGAATCTTCTTTATCATGCTAGGATTAGCAGGAAAAAGCAAAAAATTTCAGAATTGCACCTTGCAATGTGGAGATATTACTGTTTGTGCATTTACAATATTCATTGATTTTTGCCATTGAAAAACATGTTTTTCATATACCAGAAATGTTTGAAGCTACTGACTGAATGAAAGGAGCTGGCATCCCACTCTCTTTGAATCTTCTTTATCATGCTAGGATTAACAGGAAAAAGCTAAAAATTTCAGAATTGCACCGTGCAATGTGGAGATATTACTGTTTGTGCATTTACAATATTCATTGATTTTTGCCATTGAAAAACATGTTTTTCATATACCAGAAATGTTTGAAGCTACTGACTGAATGAAAGGAGCTGGCATCTCACTCTCTTTGAATCTTCTTTATCATGCTAGGATTAGCAGGAAAAAGCAAAAAATTTCAGAATTGCACCTTGCAATGTGGAGATATTACTGTTTGTGCATTTACAATATTCATTGATTTTTGCCATTGAAAAACATGTTTTTCATATACCAGAAATGTTTGAAGCTACTGACTGAATGAAAGGAGCTGGCATCTCACTCTCTTTGAATCTTCTTTATCATGCTAGGATTAGCAGGAAAAAGCAAAAAATTTCAGTATTGCACCTTGCAATGTGGAGATATTACTGTTTGTGCATTTACAATATTCATTGATTTTTGCCATTGAAAAACATGTTTTTCATATACCAGAAATGTTTGAAGCTACTGACTGAATGAAAGGAGCTGGCATCTCACTCTCTTTGAATCTTCTTTATCATGCTAGGATTAACAGGAAAAAGCTAAAAATTTCAGAATTGCACCGTGCAATGTGGAGATATTACTGTTTGTGCATTTACAATATTCATTGATTTTTGCCATTGAAAAACATGTTTTTCATATACCAGAAATGTTTGAAGCTACTGACTGAATGAAAGGAGCTGGCATCTCACTCTCTTTGAATCTTCTTTATCATGCTAGGATTAACAGGAAAAAGCTAAAAATTTCAGAATTGCACCGTGCAATGTGGAGATATTACTGTTTGTGCATTTACAATATTCATTGATTTTTGCCATTGAAAAACATGTTTTTCATATACCAGAAATGTTTGAAGCTACTGACTGAATGAAAGGAGCTGGCATCTCACTCTCTTTGAATCTTCTTTATCATGCTAGGATTAACAGGAAAAAGCAAAAAATTTCAGAATTGCACCTTGCAATGTGGAGATATTACTGTTTGTGCATTTACAATATTCATTGATTTCTGCCATTGAAAAACATGTTTTTCATATACCAGAAATGTTTGAAGCTACTGACTGAATGAAAGGAGCTGGCATCTCACTCTCTTTGAATCTTCTTTATCATGCTAGGATTAACAGGAAAAAGCTAAAAATTTCAGAATTGCACCGTGCAATGTGGAGATATTACTGTTTGTGCATTTACAATATTCATTGATTTTTGCCATTGAAAAACATGTTTTTCATATACCAGAAATGTTTGAAGCTACTGACTGAATGAAAGGAGCTGGCATCTCACTCTCTTTGAATCTTCTTTATCATGCTAGGATTAGCAGGAAAAAGCAAAAAATTTCAGAATTGCACCTTGCAATGTGGAGATATTACTGTTTGTGCATTTACAATATTCATTGATTTTTGCCATTGAAAAACATGTTTTTCATATACCAGAAATGTTTGAAGCTACTGACTGAATGAAAGGAGCTGGCATCTCACTCTCTTTGAATCTTCTTTATCATGCTAGGATTAACAGGAAAAAGCTAAAAATTTCAGAATTGCACCGTGCAATGTGGAGATATTACTGTTTGTGCATTTACAATATTCATTGATTTTTGCCATTGAAAAACATGTTTTTCATATACCAGAAATGTTTGAAGCTACTGACTGAATGAAAGGAGCTGGCATCTCACTCTCTTTGAATCTTCTTTATCATGCTAGGATTAGCAGGAAAAAGCAAAAAATTTCAGAATTGCACCTTGCAATGTGGAGATATTACTGTTTGTGCATTTACAATATTCATTCATTTTTGCCATTGAAAAACATGTTTTTCATATACCAGAAATGTTTGAAGCTACTGACTGAATGAAAGGAGCTGGCATCTCACTCTCTTTGAATCTTCTTTATCATGCTAGGATTAACAGGAAAAAGCAAAAAATTTCAGAATTGCACCTTGCAATGTGGAGATATTACTGTTTGTGCATTTACAATATTCATTGATTTTTGCCATTGAAAAACATGTTTTTCATATACCAGAAATGTTTGAAGCTACTGACTGAATGAAAGGAGCTGGCATCTCACTCTCTTTGAATCTTCTTTATCATGCTAGGATTAACAGGAAAAAGCTAAAAATTTCAGAATTGCACCGTGCAATGTGGAGATATTACTGTTTGTGCATTTACAATATTCATTGATTTTTGCCATTGAAAAACATGTTTTTCATATACCAGAAATGTTTGAAGCTACTGACTGAATGAAAGGAGCTGGCATCTCACTCTCTTTGAATCTTCTTTATCATGCTAGGATTAGCAGGAAAAAGCAAAAAATTTCAGAATTGCACCTTGCAATGTGGAGATATTACTGTTTGTGCATTTACAATATTCATTGATTTTTGCCATTGAAAAACATGTTTTTCATATACCAGAAATGTTTGAAGCTACTGACTGAATGAAAGGAGCTGGCATCTCACTCTCTTTGAATCTTCTTTATCATGCTAGGATTAACAGGAAAAAGCAAAAAATTTCAGAATTGCACCTTGCAATGTGGAGATATTACTGTTTGTGCATTTACAATATTCATTGATTTTTGCCATTGAAAAACGTCCAGAAATGTTTGAAGCTACTGACTGAATGAAATGAGCTGGCATCTCACTCTCTTTGAATCTTATCATGCTAGGATTAACAGGAAAAAGCTAAAAATTTCAGAATTGCACCATGCAATGTGGAGATATTACTGTTTGTGCATTTACAATATTCATTGATTTTTGCCATTGAAAAACATGTTTTTCATATACCAGAAATGTTTGAAGCTACTGACTGAATGAAAGGAGCTGGCATCTCACTCTCTTTGAATCTTCTTTATCATGCTAGGATTAGCAGGAAAAAGCAAAAAATTTCAGAATTGCACCTTGCAATGTGGAGATATTACTGTTTGTGCATTTACAATATTCATTGATTTTTGCCATTGAAAAACATGTTTTTCATATACCAGAAATGTTTGAAGCTACTGACTGAATGAAAGGAGCTGGCATCTCACTCTCTTTGAATCTTCTTTATCATGCTAGGATTAACAGGAAAAAGCAAAAAATTTCAGAATTGCACCTTGCAATGTGGAGATATTACTGTTTGTGCATTTACAATATTCATTGATTTTTGCCATTGAAAAACGTCCAGAAATGTTTGAAGCTACTGACTGAATGAAATGAGCTGGCATCTCACTCTCTTTGAATCTTCTTTATCATGCTAGGATTAACAGGAAAAAGCTAAAAATTTCAGAATTGCACCGTGCAATGTGGAGATATTACTGTTTGTGCATTTACAATATTCATTGATTTTTGCCATTGAAAAACATGTTTTTCATATACCAGAAATGTTTGAAGCTACTGACTGAATGAAAGGAGCTGGCATCTCACTCTGAATCTTCTTTATCATGCTAGGATTAGCAGGAAAAAGCAAAAAATTTCAGAATTGCACCTTGCAATGTGGAGATATTACTGTTTGTGCATTTACAACATTCATTGATTTTTGCCATTGAAAAACATGTTTTTCATATACCAGAAATGTTTGAAGCTACTGACTGAATGAAAGGAGCTGGCATCTCACTCTCTTTGAATCTTCTTTATCATGCTAGGATTAACAGGAAAAAGCTAAAAATTTCAGAATTGCACCGTGCAATGTGGAGATATTACTGTTTGTGCATTTACAATATTCATTGATTTTTGCCATTGAAAAACATGTTTTTCATATACCAGAAATGTTTGAAGCTACTGACTGAATGAAAGGAGCTGGCATCTCACTCTCTTTGAATCTTCTTTATCATGCTAGGATTAACAGGAAAAAGCAAAAAATTTCAGAATTGCACCTTGCAATGTGGAGATATTACTGTTTGTGCATTTACAATATTCATTGATTTTTGCCATTGAAAAACGTCCAGAAATGTTTGAAGCTACTGACTGAATGAAATGAGCTGGCATCTCACTCTCTTTGAATCTTCTTTATCATGCTAGGATTAACAGGAAAAAGCTAAAAATTTCAGAATTGCATTGTGCAATGTGGAGATATTACTGTTTGTGCATTTACAATATTCATTGATTTTTGCCATTGAAAAACATGTTTTTCATATACCAGAAATGTTTGAAGCTACTGACTGAATGAAAGGAGCTGGCATCTCACTCTCTTTGAATCTTCTTTATCATGCTAGGATTAACAGGAAAAAGCTAAAAATTTCAGAATTGCACCTTGCAATGTGGAGATATTACTGTTTGTGCATTTACAACATTCATTGATTTTTGCAATTGAAAAACATGTTTTTCATATACCAGAAATGTTTGAAGCTACTGACTGAATGAAAGGAGCTGGCATCTCACTCTCTTTGAATCTTCTTTATCATGCTAGGATTAACAGGAAAAAGCTAAAAATTTCAGAATTGCACCGTGCAATGTGGCGATATTACTGTTTGTGCATTTACAATATTCATTGATTTTTGCCATTGAAAAACGTTTTTCATATACCAGAAATGTTTGAAGCTACTGACTGAATGAAAGGAGCTGGCATCTCACTCTCTTTGAATCTTCTTTATCATGCTAGGATTAGCAGGAAAAAGCAAAAAATTTCAGAATTGCACCTTGCAATGTGGAGATATTACTGTTTGTGCATTTACAATATTCATTGATTTTTGCCATTGAAAAACATGTTTTTCATATAGCAGAAATGTTTGAAGCTACTGACTGAATGAAAGGAGCTGGCATCTCACTCTCTTTGAATCTTCTTTATCATGCTAGGATTAGCAGGAAAAAGCAAAAAATTTCAGAATTGCACCTTGCAATGTGGAGATATTACTGTTTTTGCATTTACAATATTCATTGATTTTTGCCATTGAAAAACATGTTTTTCATATACCAGAAATGTTTGAAGCTACTGACTGAATGAAAGGAGCTGGCATCTCACTCTCTTTGAATCTTCTTTATCATGCTAGGATTAACAGGAAAAAGCTAAAAATTTCAGAATTGCACCGTGCAATGTGGAGATATTACTGTTTGTGCATTTACAATATTCATTGATTTTTGCCATTGAAAAACATGTTTTTCATATACCAGAAATGTTTGAAGCTACTGACTGAATGAAAGGAGCTGGCATCTCACTCTCTTTGAATCTTCTTTATCATGCTAGGATTAGCAGGAAAAAGCAAAAAATTTCAGAATTGCACCTTGCAATGTGGAGATATTACTGTTTGTGCATTTACAATATTCATTGATTTTTGCCATTGAAAAACATGTTTTTCATATACCAGAAATGTTTGAAGCTACTGACTGAATGAAAGGAGCTGGCATCTCACTCTCTTTGAATCTTCTTTATCATGCTAGGATTAACAGGAAAAAGCAAAAAATTTCAGAATTGCACCTTGCAATGTGGAGATATTACTGTTTGTGCATTTACAATATTCATTGATTTTTGCCATTGAAAAACATGTTTTTCATATACCAGAAATGTTTGAAGCTACTGACTGAATGAAAGGAGCTGGCATCTCACTCTCTTTGAATCTTCTTTATCATGCTAGGATTAACAGGAAAAAGCTAAAAATTTCAGAATTGCACCGTGCAATGTGGAGATATTACTGTTTGTGCATTTACAATATTCATTGATTTTTGCCATTGAAAAACATGTTTTTCATATACCAGAAATGTTTGAAGCTACTGACTGAATGAAAGGAGCTGGCATCTCACTCTCTTTGAATCTTCTTTATCATGCTAGGATTAGCAGGAAAAAGCAAAAAATTTCAGAATTGCACCTTGCAATGTGGAGATATTACTGTTTGTGCATTTACAATATTCATTGATTTTTGCCATTGAAAAACATGTTTTTCATATACCAGAAATGTTTGAAGCTACTGACTGAATGAAAGGAGCTGGCATCTCACTCTCTTTGAATCTTCTTTATCATGCTAGGATTAACAGGAAAAAGCTAAAAATTTCAGAATTGCACCTTGCAATGTGGAGATATTACTGTTTGTGCATTTACAATATTCATTGATTTTTGCCATTGAAAAACATGTTTTTCATATACCAGAAATGTTTGAAGCTACTGACTGAATGAAAGGAGCTGGCATCTCACTCTCTTTGAATCTTCTTTATCATGCTAGGATTAACAGGAAAAAGCTAAAAATTTCAGAATTGCACCGTGCAATGTGGAGATATTACTGTTTGTGCATTTACAATATTCATTGATTTTTGCCATTGAAAAACATGTTTTTCATATACCAGAAATGTTTGAAGCTACTGACTGAATGAAAGGAGCTGGCATCTCACTCTCTTTGAATCTTCTTTATCATGCTAGGATTAGCAGGAAAAAGCAAAAAATTTCAGAATTGCACCTTGCAATGTGGAGATATTACTGTTTGTGCATTTACAATATTCATTGATTTTTGCCATTGAAAAACATGTTTTTCATATACCAGAAATGTTTGAAGCTACTGACTGAATGAAAGGAGCTGGCATCTCACTCTCTTTGAATCTTCTTTATCATGCTAGGATTAACAGGAAAAAGCAAAAAATTTCAGAATTGCACCTTGCAATGTGGAGATATTACTGTTTGTGCATTTACAATATTCATTGATTTTTGCCATTGAAAAACATGTTTTTCATATACCAGAAATGTTTGAAGCTACTGACTGAATGAAAGGAGCTGGCATCTCACTCTCTTTGAATCTTCTTTATCATGCTAGGATTAACAGGAAAAAGCTAAAAATTTCAGAATTGCACCGTGCAATGTGGAGATATTACTGTTTGTGCATTTACAATATTCATTGATTTTTGCCATTGAAAAACATGTTTTTCATATACCAGAAATGTTTGAAGCTACTGACTGAATGAAAGGAGCTGGCATCTCACTCTCTTTGAATCTTCTTTATCATGCTAGGATTAGCAGGAAAAAGCAAAAAATTTCAGAATTGCACCTTGCAATGTGGAGATATTACTGTTTGTGCATTTACAATATTCATTGATTTTTGCCATTGAAAAACATGTTTTTCATATACCAGAAATGTTTGAAGCTACTGACTGAATGAAAGGAGCTGGCATCTCACTCTCTTTGAATCTTCTTTATCATGCTAGGATTAGCAGGAAAAAGCAAAAAATTTCAGAATTGCACCTTGCAATGTGGAGATATTACTGTTTGTGCATTTACAATATTCATTGATTTTTGCCATTGAAAAACATGTTTTTCATATACCAGAAATGTTTGAAGCTACTGACTGAATGAAAGGAGCTGGCATCTCACTCTCTTTGAATCTTCTTTATCATGCTAGGATTAACAGGAAAAAGCAAAAAATTTCAGAATTGCACCTTGCAATGTGGAGATATTACTGTTTGTGCATTTACAATATTCATTGATTTTTGCCATTGAAAAACATGTTTTTCATATACCAGAAATGTTTGAAGCTACTGACTGAATGAAAGGAGCTGGCATCTCACTCTCTTTGAATCTTCTTTATCATGCTAGGATTAACAGGAAAAAGCTAAAAATTTCAGAATTGCACCGTGCAATGTGGAGATATTACTGTTTGTGCATTTACAATATTCATTGATTTTTGCCATTGAAAAACATGTTTTTCATATACCAGAAATGTTTGAAGCTACTGACTGAATGAAAGGAGCTGGCATCTCACTCTCTTTGAATCTTCATCATGCTAGGATTAGCAGGAAAAAGCAAAAAATTTCAGAATTGCACCTTGCAATGTGGAGATATTACTGTTTGTGCATTTACAATATTCATTGATTTTTGCCATTGAAAAACATGTTTTTCATATACCAGAAATGTTTGAAGCTACTGACTGAATGAAAGGAGCTGGCATCTCACTCTCTTTGAATCTTCTTTATCATGCTAGGATTAACAGGAAAAAGCAAAAAATTTCAGAATTGCACCTTGCAATGTGGAGATATTACTGTTTGTGCATTTACAATATTCATTGATTTTTGCCATTGAAAAACATGTTTTTCATATACCAGAAATGTTTGAAGCTACTGACTGAATGAAAGGAGCTGGCATCTCACTCTCTTTGAATCTTCTTTATCATGCTAGGATTAACAGGAAAAAGCTAAAAATTTCAGAATTGCACCGTGCAATGTGGAGATATTACTGTTTGTGCATTTACAATATTCATTGATTTTTGCCATTGAAAAACATGTTTTTCATATACCAGAAATGTTTGAAGCTACTGACTGAATGAAAGGAGCTGGCATCTCACTCTCTTTGAATCTTCTTTATCATGCTAGGATTAGCAGGAAAAAGCAAAAAATTTCAGAATTGCACCTTGCAATGTGGAGATATTACTGTTTGTGCATTTACAATATTCATTGATTTTTGCCATTGAAAAACATGTTTTTCATATACCAGAAATGTTTGAAGCTACTGACTGAATGAAAGGAGCTGGCATCTCACTCTCTTTGAATCTTTATCATGCTAGGATTAACAGGAAAAAGCTAAAAATTTCAGAATTGCACCGTGCAATGTGGAGATATTACTGTTTGTGCATTTACAATATTCATTGATTTTTGCCATTGAAAAACATGTTTTTCATATACCAGAAATGTTTGAAGCTACTGACTGAATGAAAGGAGCTGGCATCTCACTCTCTTTGAATCTTCTTTATCATGCTAGGATTAACAGGAAAAAGCAAAAAATTTCAGAATTGCACCTTGCAATGTGGAGATATTACTGTTTGTGCATTTACAATATTCATTGATTTTTGCCATTGAAAAACATGTTTTTCATATACCAGAAATGTTTGAAGCTACTGACTGAATGAAAGGAGCTGGCATCTCACTCTCTTTGAATCTTCTTTATCATGCTAGGATTAACAGGAAAAAGCTAAAAATTTCAGAATTGCACCGTGCAATGTGGAGATATTACTGTTTGTGCATTTACAATATTCATTGATTTTTGCCATTGAAAAACGTTTTTCATATACCAGAAATGTTTGAAGCTACTGACTGAATGAAAGGAGCTGGCATCTCACTCTCTTTGAATCTTCTTTATCATGCTAGGATTAGCAGGAAAAAGCAAAAAATTTCAGAATTGCACCTTGCAATGTGGAGATATTACTGTTTGTGCATTTACAATATTCATTGATTTTTGCCATTGAAAAACATGTTTTTCATATACCAGAAATGTTTGAAGCTACTGACTGAATGAAAGGAGCTGGCATCTCACTCTCTTTGAATCTTCTTTATCATGCTAGGATTAGCAGGAAAAAGCAAAAAATTTCAGAATTGCACCTTGCAATGTGGAGATATTACTGTTTGTGCATTTACAATATTCATTGATTTTTGCCATTGAAAAACATGTTTTTCATATACCAGAAATGTTTGAAGCTACTGACTGAATGAAAGGAGCTGGCATCTCACTCTCTTTGAATCTTCTTTATCATGCTAGGATTAACAGGAAAAAGCTAAAAATTTCAGAATTGCACCGTGCAATGTGGAGATATTACTGTTTGTGCATTTACAATATTCATTGATTTTTGCCATTGAAAAACATGTTTTTCATATACCAGAAATGTTTGAAGCTACTGACTGAATGAAAGGAGCTGGCATCTCACTCTCTTTGAATCTTCTTTATCATGCTAGGATTAGCAGGAAAAAGCAAAAAATTTCAGAATTGCACCTTGCAATGTGGAGATATTACTGTTTGTGCATTTACAATATTCATTGATTTTTGCCATTGAAAAACATGTTTTTCATATACCAGAAATGTTTGAAGCTACTGACTGAATGAAAGGAGCTGGCATCTCACTCTCTTTGAATCTTCTTTATCATGCTAGGATTAACAGGAAAAAGCAAAAAATTTCAGAATTGCACCTTGCAATGTGGAGATATTACTGTTTGTGCATTTACAATATTCATTGATTTTTGCCATTGAAAAACATGTTTTTCATATACCAGAAATGTTTGAAGCTACTGACTGAATGAAAGGAGCTGGCATCTCACTCTCTTTGAATCTTCTTTATCATGCTAGGATTAACAGGAAAAAGCTAAAAATTTCAGAATTGCACCGTGCAATGTGGAGATATTACTGTTTGTGCATTTACAATATTCATTGATTTTTGCCATTGAAAAACATGTTTTTCATATACCAGAAATGTTTGAAGCTACTGACTGAATGAAAGGAGCTGGCATCTCACTCTCTTTGAATCTTCTTTATCATGCTAGGATTAGCAGGAAAAAGCAAAAAATTTCAGAATTGCACCTTGCAATGTGGAGATATTACTGTTTGTGCATTTACAATATTCATTGATTTTTGCCATTGAAAAACATGTTTTTCATATACCAGAAATGTTTGAAGCTACTGACTGAATGAAAGGAGCTGGCATCTCACTCTCTTTGAATCTTCTTTATCATGCTAGGATTAACAGGAAAAAGCTAAAAATTTCAGAATTGCACCTTGCAATGTGGAGATATTACTGTTTGTGCATTTACAATATTCATTGATTTTTGCCATTGAAAAACATGTTTTTCATATACCAGAAATGTTTGAAGCTACTGACTGAATGAAAGGAGCTGGCATCTCACTCTCTTTGAATCTTCTTTATCATGCTAGGATTAACAGGAAAAAGCTAAAAATTTCAGAATTGCACCGTGCAATGTGGAGATATTACTGTTTGTGCATTTACAATATTCATTGATTTTTGCCATTGAAAAACATGTTTTTCATATACCAGAAATGTTTGAAGCTACTGACTGAATGAAAGGAGCTGGCATCTCACTCTCTTTGAATCTTCTTTATCATGCTAGGATTAGCAGGAAAAAGCAAAAAATTTCAGAATTGCACCTTGCAATGTGGAGATATTACTGTTTGTGCATTTACAATATTCATTGATTTTTGCCATTGAAAAACATGTTTTTCATATACCAGAAATGTTTGAAGCTACTGACTGAATGAAAGGAGCTGGCATCTCACTCTCTTTGAATCTTCTTTATCATGCTAGGATTAACAGGAAAAAGCAAAAAATTTCAGAATTGCACCTTGCAATGTGGAGATATTACTGTTTGTGCATTTACAATATTCATTGATTTTTGCCATTGAAAAACATGTTTTTCATATACCAGAAATGTTTGAAGCTACTGACTGAATGAAAGGAGCTGGCATCTCACTCTCTTTGAATCTTCTTTATCATGCTAGGATTAACAGGAAAAAGCTAAAAATTTCAGAATTGCACCGTGCAATGTGGAGATATTACTGTTTGTGCATTTACAATATTCATTGATTTTTGCCATTGAAAAACATGTTTTTCATATACCAGAAATGTTTGAAGCTACTGACTGAATGAAAGGAGCTGGCATCTCACTCTCTTTGAATCTTCTTTATCATGCTAGGATTAGCAGGAAAAAGCAAAAAATTTCAGAATTGCACCTTGCAATGTGGAGATATTACTGTTTGTGCATTTACAATATTCATTGATTTTTGCCATTGAAAAACATGTTTTTCATATACCAGAAATGTTTGAAGCTACTGACTGAATGAAAGGAGCTGGCATCTCACTCTCTTTGAATCTTCTTTATCATGCTAGGATTAGCAGGAAAAAGCAAAAAATTTCAGAATTGCACCTTGCAATGTGGAGATATTACTGTTTGTGCATTTACAATATTCATTGATTTTTGCCATTGAAAAACATGTTTTTCATATACCAGAAATGTTTGAAGCTACTGACTGAATGAAAGGAGCTGGCATCTCACTCTCTTTGAATCTTCTTTATCATGCTAGGATTAACAGGAAAAAGCAAAAAATTTCAGAATTGCACCTTGCAATGTGGAGATATTACTGTTTGTGCATTTACAATATTCATTGATTTTTGCCATTGAAAAACATGTTTTTCATATACCAGAAATGTTTGAAGCTACTGACTGAATGAAAGGAGCTGGCATCTCACTCTCTTTGAATCTTCTTTATCATGCTAGGATTAACAGGAAAAAGCTAAAAATTTCAGAATTGCACCGTGCAATGTGGAGATATTACTGTTTGTGCATTTACAATATTCATTGATTTTTGCCATTGAAAAACATGTTTTTCATATACCAGAAATGTTTGAAGCTACTGACTGAATGAAAGGAGCTGGCATCTCACTCTCTTTGAATCTTCTTTATCATGCTAGGATTAGCAGGAAAAAGCAAAAAATTTCAGAATTGCACCTTGCAATGTGGAGATATTACTGTTTGTGCATTTACAATATTCATTGATTTTTGCCATTGAAAAACATGTTTTTCATATACCAGAAATGTTTGAAGCTACTGACTGAATGAAAGGAGCTGGCATCTCACTCTCTTTGAATCTTCTTTATCATGCTAGGATTAACAGGAAAAAGCAAAAAATTTCAGAATTGCACCTTGCAATGTGGAGATATTACTGTTTGTGCATTTACAATATTCATTGATTTTTGCCATTGAAAAACATGTTTTTCATATACCAGAAATGTTTGAAGCTACTGACTGAATGAAAGGAGCTGGCATCTCACTCTCTTTGAATCTTCTTTATCATGCTAGGATTAACAGGAAAAAGCTAAAAATTTCAGAATTGCACCGTGCAATGTGGAGATATTACTGTTTGTGCATTTACAATATTCATTGATTTTTGCCATTGAAAAACATGTTTTTCATATACCAGAAATGTTTGAAGCTACTGACTGAATGAAAGGAGCTGGCATCTCACTCTCTTTGAATCTTCATCATGCTAGGATTAGCAGGAAAAAGCAAAAAATTTCAGAATTGCACCTTGCAATGTGGAGATATTACTGTTTGTGCATTTACAATATTCATTGATTTTTGCCATTGAAAAACATGTTTTTCATATACCAGAAATGTTTGAAGCTACTGACTGAATGAAAGGAGCTGGCATCTCACTCTCTTTGAATCTTCTTTATCATGCTAGGATTAACAGGAAAAAGCAAAAAATTTCAGAATTGCACCTTGCAATGTGGAGATATTACTGTTTGTGCATTTACAATATTCATTGATTTTTGCCATTGAAAAACATGTTTTTCATATACCAGAAATGTTTGAAGCTACTGACTGAATGAAAGGAGCTGGCATCTCACTCTCTTTGAATCTTCTTTATCATGCTAGGATTAACAGGAAAAAGCTAAAAATTTCAGAATTGCACCGTGCAATGTGGAGATATTACTGTTTGTGCATTTACAATATTCATTGATTTTTGCCATTGAAAAACATGTTTTTCATATACCAGAAATGTTTGAAGCTACTGACTGAATGAAAGGAGCTGGCATCTCACTCTCTTTGAATCTTCTTTATTATGCTAGGATTAGCAGGAAAAAGCAAAAAATTTCAGAATTGCACCTTGCAATGTGGAGATATTACTGTTTGTGCATTTACAATATTCATTGATTTTTGCCATTGAAAAACATGTTTTTCATATACCAGAAATGTTTGAAGCTACTGACTGAATGAAAGGAGCTGGCATCTCACTCTCTTTGAATCTTCTTTATCATGCTAGGATTAACAGGAAAAAGCTAAAAATTTCAGAATTGCACCGTGCAATGTGGAGATATTACTGTTTGTGCATTTACAATATTCATTGATTTTTGCCATTGAAAAACATGTTTTTCATATACCAGAAATGTTTGAAGCTACTGACTGAATGAAAGGAGCTGGCATCTCACTCTCTTTGAATCTTCATCATGCTAGGATTAGCAGGAAAAAGCAAAAAATTTCAGAATTGCACCTTGCAATGTGGAGATATTACTGTTTGTGCATTTACAATATTCATTGATTTTTGCCATTGAAAAACATGTTTTTCATATACCAGAAATGTTTGAAGCTACTGACTGAATGAAAGGAGCTGGCATCTCACTCTCTTTGAATCTTCTTTATCATGCTAGGATTAACAGGAAAAAGCAAAAAATTTCAGAATTGCACCTTGCAATGTGGAGATATTACTGTTTGTGCATTTACAATATTCATTGATTTTTGCCATTGAAAAACATGTTTTTCATATACCAGAAATGTTTGAAGCTACTGACTGAATGAAAGGAGCTGGCATCTCACTCTCTTTGAATCTTCTTTATCATGCTAGGATTAACAGGAAAAAGCTAAAAATTTCAGAATTGCACCGTGCAATGTGGAGATATTACTGTTTGTGCATTTACAATATTCATTGATTTTTGCCATTGAAAAACATGTTTTTCATATACCAGAAATGTTTGAAGCTACTGACTGAATGAAAGGAGCTGGCATCTCACTCTCTTTGAATCTTCTTTATCATGCTAGGATTAGCAGGAAAAAGCAAAAAATTTCAGAATTGCACCTTGCAATGTGGAGATATTACTGTTTGTGCATTTACAATATTCATTGATTTTTGCCATTGAAAAACATGTTTTTCATATACCAGAAATGTTTGAAGCTACTGACTGAATGAAAGGAGCTGGCATCTCACTCTCTTTGAATCTTCTTTATCATGCTAGGATTAACAGGAAAAAGCTAAAAATTTCAGAATTGCACCGTGCAATGTGGAGATATTACTGTTTGTGCATTTACAATATTCATTGATTTTTGCCATTGAAAAACATGTTTTTCATATACCAGAAATGTTTGAAGCTACTGACTGAATGAAAGGAGCTGGCATCTCACTCTCTTTGAATCTTCTTTATCATGCCAGGATTAGCAGGAAAAAGCAAAAAATTTCAGAATTGCACCGTGCAATGTGGAGATATTACTGTTTGTGCATTTACAATATTCATTGATTTTTGCCATTGAAAAACATGTTTTTCATATACCAGAAATGTTTGAAGCTACTGACTGAATGAAAGGAGCTGGCATCTCACTCTCTTTGAATCTTCTTTATCATGCTAGGATTAACAGGAAAAAGCAAAAAATTTCAGAATTGCACCTTGCAATGTGGAGATATTACTGTTTGTGCATTTACAATATTCATTGATTTTTGCCATTGAAAAACATGTTTTTCATATACCAGAAATGTTTGAAGCTACTGACTGAATGAAAGGAGCTGGCATCTCACTCTCTTTGAATCTTCTTTATCATGCTAGGATTAACAGGAAAAAGCTAAAAATTTCAGAATTGCACCGTGCAATGTGGAGATATTACTGTTTGTGCATTTACAATATTCATTGATTTTTGCCATTGAAAAACATGTTTTTCATATACCAGAAATGTTTGAAGCTACTGACTGAATGAAAGGAGCTGGCATCTCACTCTCTTTGAATCTTTATCATGCCAGGATTAGCAGGAAAAAGCAAAAAATTTCAGAATTGCACCGTGCAATGTGGAGATATTACTGTTTGTGCATTTACAATATTCATTCATTTTTGCCATTGAAAAACATGTTTTTCATATACCAGAAATGTTTGAAGCTACTGACTGAATGAAAGGAGCTGGCATCTCACTCTCTTTGAATCTTCTTTATCATGCTAGGATTAGCAGGAAAAAGCAAAAAATTTCAGAATTGCACCTTGCAATGTGGAGATATTACTGTTTGTGCATTTACAATATTCATTGATTTTTGCCATTGAAAAACATGTTTTTCATATACCAGAAATGTTTGAAGCTACTGACTGAATGAAAGGAGCTGGCATCTCACTCTCTTTGAATCTTCTTTATCATGCTAGGATTAACAGGAAAAAGCTAAAAATTTCAGAATTGCACCGTGCAATGTGGAGATATTACTGTTTGTGCATTTACAATATTCATTGATTTTTGCCATTGAAAAACATGTTTTTCATATACCAGAAATGTTTGAAGCTACTGACTGAATGAAAGGAGCTGGCATCTCACTCTCTTTGAATCTTCATCATGCTAGGATTAGCAGGAAAAAGCAAAAAATTTCAGAATTGCACCTTGCAATGTGGAGATATTACTGTTTGTGCATTTACAATATTCATTGATTTTTGCCATTGAAAAACATGTTTTTCATATACCAGAAATGTTTGAAGCTACTGACTGAATGAAAGGAGCTGGCATCTCACTCTCTTTGAATCTTCTTTATCATGCTAGGATTAACAGGAAAAAGCAAAAAATTTCAGAATTGCACCTTGCAATGTGGAGATATTACTGTTTGTGCATTTACAATATTCATTGATTTTTGCCATTGAAAAACATGTTTTTCATATACCAGAAATGTTTGAAGCTACTGACTGAATGAAAGGAGCTGGCATCTCACTCTCTTTGAATCTTCTTTATCATGCTAGGATTAACAGGAAAAAGCTAAAAATTTCAGAATTGCACCGTGCAATGTGGAGATATTACTGTTTGTGCATTTACAATATTCATTGATTTTTGCCATTGAAAAACATGTTTTTCATATACCAGAAATGTTTGAAGCTACTGACTGAATGAAAGGAGCTGGCATCTCACTCTCTTTGAATCTTCTTTATCATGCTAGGATTAGCAGGAAAAAGCAAAAAATTTCAGAATTGCACCTTGCAATGTGGAGATATTACTGTTTGTGCATTTACAATATTCATTGATTTTTGCCATTGAAAAACATGTTTTTCATATACCAGAAATGTTTGAAGCTACTGACTGAATGAAAGGAGCTGGCATCTCACTCTCTTTGAATCTTCTTTATCATGCTAGGATTAACAGGAAAAAGCTAAAAATTTCAGAATTGCACCGTGCAATGTGGAGATATTACTGTTTGTGCATTTACAATATTCATTGATTTTTGCCATTGAAAAACATGTTTTTCATATACCAGAAATGTTTGAAGCTACTGACTGAATGAAAGGAGCTGGCATCTCACTCTCTTTGAATCTTCATCATGCTAGGATTAGCAGGAAAAAGCAAAAAATTTCAGAATTGCACCTTGCAATGTGGAGATATTACTGTTTGTGCATTTACAATATTCATTGATTTTTGCCATTGAAAAACATGTTTTTCATATACCAGAAATGTTTGAAGCTACTGACTGAATGAAAGGAGCTGGCATCTCACTCTCTTTGAATCTTCTTTATCATGCTAGGATTAACAGGAAAAAGCAAAAAATTTCAGAATTGCACCTTGCAATGTGGAGATATTACTGTTTGTGCATTTACAATATTCATTGATTTTTGCCATTGAAAAACATGTTTTTCATATACCAGAAATGTTTGAAGCTACTGACTGAATGAAAGGAGCTGGCATCTCACTCTCTTTGAATCTTCTTTATCATGCTAGGATTAACAGGAAAAAGCTAAAAATTTCAGAATTGCACCGTGCAATGTGGAGATATTACTGTTTGTGCATTTACAATATTCATTGATTTTTGCCATTGAAAAACATGTTTTTCATATACCAGAAATGTTTGAAGCTACTGACTGAATGAAAGGAGCTGGCATCTCACTCTCTTTGAATCTTTATCATGCTAGGATTAGCAGGAAAAAGCAAAAAATTTCAGAATTGCACCTTGCAATGTGGAGATATTACTGTTTGTGCATTTACAATATTCATTGATTTTTGCCATTGAAAAACATGTTTTTCATATACCAGAAATGTTTGAAGCTACTGACTGAATGAAAGGAGCTGGCATCTCACTCTCTTTGAATCTTCTTTATCATGCTAGGATTAACAGGAAAAAGCTAAAAATTTCAGAATTGCACCGTGCAATGTGGAGATATTACTGTTTGTGCATTTACAATATTCATTGATTTTTGCCATTGAAAAACATGTTTTTCATATACCAGAAATGTTTGAAGCTACTGACTGAATGAAAGGAGCTGGCATCTCACTCTCTTTGAATCTTCTTTATCATGCCAGGATTAGCAGGAAAAAGCAAAAAATTTCAGAATTGCACCGTGCAATGTGGAGATATTACTGTTTGTGCATTTACAATATTCATTCATTTTTGCCATTGAAAAACATGTTTTTCATATACCAGAAATGTTTGAAGCTACTGACTGAATGAAAGGAGCTGGCATCTCACTCTCTTTGAATCTTCTTTATCATGCTAGGATTAACAGGAAAAAGCAAAAAATTTCAGAATTGCACCTTGCAATGTGGAGATATTACTGTTTGTGCATTTACAATATTCATTGATTTTTGCCATTGAAAAACATGTTTTTCATATACCAGAAATGTTTGAAGCTACTGACTGAATGAAAGGAGCTGGCATCTCACTCTCTTTGAATCTTCTTTATCATGCTAGGATTAACAGGAAAAAGCTAAAAATTTCAGAATTGCACCGTGCAATGTGGAGATATTACTGTTTGTGCATTTACAATATTCATTGATTTTTGCCATTGAAAAACATGTTTTTCATATACCAGAAATGTTTGAAGCTACTGACTGAATGAAAGGAGCTGGCATCTCACTCTCTTTGAATCTTCTTTATCATGCTAGGATTAACAGGAAAAAGCAAAAAATTTCAGAATTGCACCTTGCAATGTGGAGATATTACTGTTTGTGCATTTACAATATTCATTCATTTTTGCCATTGAAAAACATGTTTTTCATATACCAGAAATGTTTGAAGCTACTGACTGAATGAAAGGAGCTGGCATCTCACTCTCTTTGAATCTTCTTTATCATGCTAGGATTAGCAGGAAAAAGCAAAAAATTTCAGAATTGCACCTTGCAATGTGGAGATATTACTGTTTGTGCATTTACAATATTCATTGATTTTTGCCATTGAAAAACATGTTTTTCATATACCAGAAATGTTTGAAGCTACTGACTGAATGAAAGGAGCTGGCATCTCACTCTCTTTGAATCTTCTTTATCATGCTAGGATTAACAGGAAAAAGCTAAAAATTTCAGAATTGCACCGTGCAATGTGGAGATATTACTGTTTGTGCATTTACAATATTCATTGATTTTTGCCATTGAAAAACATGTTTTTCATATACCAGAAATGTTTGAAGCTACTGACTGAATGAAAGGAGCTGGCATCTCACTCTCTTTGAATCTTCATCATGCTAGGATTAGCAGGAAAAAGCAAAAAATTTCAGAATTGCACCTTGCAATGTGGAGATATTACTGTTTGTGCATTTACAATATTCATTGATTTTTGCCATTGAAAAACATGTTTTTCATATACCAGAAATGTTTGAAGCTACTGACTGAATGAAAGGAGCTGGCATCTCACTCTCTTTGAATCTTCTTTATCATGCTAGGATTAACAGGAAAAAGCAAAAAATTTCAGAATTGCACCTTGCAATGTGGAGATATTACTGTTTGTGCA
Source organism: Phyllobates terribilis (assembly GCF_046119375.1). Lineage (NCBI taxonomy): Eukaryota > Metazoa > Chordata > Amphibia > Anura > Dendrobatidae > Phyllobates > Phyllobates terribilis. The sequence continues at coordinate 41,585 of NW_027367741.1, forward strand.
TTTACAATATTCATTGATTTTTGCCATTGAAAAACATGTTTTTCATATACCAGAAATGTTTGAAGCTACTGACTGAATGAAAGGAGCTGGCATCTCACTCTCTTTGAATCTTCTTTATCATGCTAGGATTAACAGGAAAAAGCTAAAAATTTCAGAATTGCACCGTGCAATGTGGAGATATTACTGTTTGTGCATTTACAATATTCATTGATTTTTGCCATTGAAAAACATGTTTTTCATATACCAGAAATGTTTGAAGCTACTGACTGAATGAAAGGAGCTGGCATCTCACTCTCTTTGAATCTTCTTTATCATGCTAGGATTAGCAGGAAAAAGCAAAAAATTTCAGAATTGCACCTTGCAATGTGGAGATATTACTGTTTGTGCATTTACAATATTCATTGATTTTTGCCATTGAAAAACATGTTTTTCATATACCAGAAATGTTTGAAGCTACTGACTGAATGAAAGGAGCTGGCATCTCACTCTCTTTGAATCTTCTTTATCATGCTAGGATTAGCAGGAAAAAGCAAAAAATTTCAGAATTGCACCTTGCAATGTGGAGATATTACTGTTTGTGCATTTACAATATTCATTGATTTTTGCCATTGAAAAACATGTTTTTCATATACCAGAAATGTTTGAAGCTACTGACTGAATGAAAGGAGCTGGCATCTCACTCTCTTTGAATCTTCTTTATCATGCTAGGATTAACAGGAAAAAGCTAAAAATTTCAGAATTGCACCGTGCAATGTGGAGATATTACTGTTTGTGCATTTACAATATTCATTGATTTTTGCCATTGAAAAACATGTTTTTCATATACCAGAAATGTTTGAAGCTACTGACTGAATGAAAGGAGCTGGCATCTCACTCTCTTTGAATCTTCTTTATCATGCCAGGATTAGCAGGAAAAAGCAAAAAATTTCAGAATTGCACCGTGCAATGTGGAGATATTACTGTTTGTGCATTTACAATATTCATTGATTTTTGCCATTGAAAAACATGTTTTTCATATACCAGAAATGTTTGAAGCTACTGACTGAATGAAAGGAGCTGGCATCTCACTCTCTTTGAATCTTCTTTATCATGCTAGGATTAACAGGAAAAAGCAAAAAATTTCAGAATTGCACCTTGCAATGTGGAGATATTACTGTTTGTGCATTTACAATATTCATTGATTTTTGCCATTGAAAAACATGTTTTTCATATACCAGAAATGTTTGAAGCTACTGACTGAATGAAAGGAGCTGGCATCTCACTCTCTTTGAATCTTCTTTATCATGCTAGGATTAACAGGAAAAAGCTAAAAATTTCAGAATTGCACCGTGCAATGTGGAGATATTACTGTTTGTGCATTTACAATATTCATTGATTTTTGCCATTGAAAAACATGTTTTTCATATACCAGAAATGTTTGAAGCTACTGACTGAATGAAAGGAGCTGGCATCTCACTCTCTTTGAATCTTTATCATGCCAGGATTAGCAGGAAAAAGCAAAAAATTTCAGAATTGCACCGTGCAATGTGGAGATATTACTGTTTGTGCATTTACAATATTCATTCATTTTTGCCATTGAAAAACATGTTTTTCATATACCAGAAATGTTTGAAGCTACTGACTGAATGAAAGGAGCTGGCATCTCACTCTCTTTGAATCTTCTTTATCATGCTAGGATTAGCAGGAAAAAGCAAAAAATTTCAGAATTGCACCTTGCAATGTGGAGATATTACTGTTTGTGCATTTACAATATTCATTGATTTTTGCCATTGAAAAACATGTTTTTCATATACCAGAAATGTTTGAAGCTACTGACTGAATGAAAGGAGCTGGCATCTCACTCTCTTTGAATCTTCTTTATCATGCTAGGATTAACAGGAAAAAGCTAAAAATTTCAGAATTGCACCGTGCAATGTGGAGATATTACTGTTTGTGCATTTACAATATTCATTGATTTTTGCCATTGAAAAACATGTTTTTCATATACCAGAAATGTTTGAAGCTACTGACTGAATGAAAGGAGCTGGCATCTCACTCTCTTTGAATCTTCTTTATCATGCTAGGATTAGCAGGAAAAAGCAAAAAATTTCAGAATTGCACCTTGCAATGTGGAGATATTACTGTTTGTGCATTTACAATATTCATTGATTTTTGCCATTGAAAAACATGTTTTTCATATACCAGAAATGTTTGAAGCTACTGACTGAATGAAAGGAGCTGGCATCTCACTCTCTTTGAATCTTCTTTATCATGCTAGGATTAACAGGAAAAAGCTAAAAATTTCAGAATTGCACCTTGCAATGTGGAGATATTACTGTTTGTGCATTTACAATATTCATTGATTTTTGCCATTGAAAAACATGTTTTTCATATACCAGAAATGTTTGAAGCTACTGACTGAATGAAAGGAGCTGGCATCTCACTCTCTTTGAATCTTCTTTATCATGCTAGGATTAACAGGAAAAAGCTAAAAATTTCAGAATTGCACCGTGCAATGTGGAGATATTACTGTTTGTGCATTTACAATATTCATTGATTTTTGCCATTGAAAAACATGTTTTTCATATACCAGAAATGTTTGAAGCTACTGACTGAATGAAAGGAGCTGGCATCTCACTCTCTTTGAATCTTCTTTATCATGCTAGGATTAGCAGGAAAAAGCAAAAAATTTCAGAATTGCACCTTGCAATGTGGAGATATTACTGTTTGTGCATTTACAATATTCATTGATTTTTGCCATTGAAAAACATGTTTTTCATATACCAGAAATGTTTGAAGCTACTGACTGAATGAAAGGAGCTGGCATCTCACTCTCTTTGAATCTTCTTTATCATGCTAGGATTAACAGGAAAAAGCAAAAAATTTCAGAATTGCACCTTGCAATGTGGAGATATTACTGTTTGTGCATTTACAATATTCATTGATTTTTGCCATTGAAAAACATGTTTTTCATATACCAGAAATGTTTGAAGCTACTGACTGAATGAAAGGAGCTGGCATCTCACTCTCTTTGAATCTTCTTTATCATGCTAGGATTAACAGGAAAAAGCTAAAAATTTCAGAATTGCACCGTGCAATGTGGAGATATTACTGTTTGTGCATTTACAATATTCATTGATTTTTGCCATTGAAAAACATGTTTTTCATATACCAGAAATGTTTGAAGCTACTGACTGAATGAAAGGAGCTGGCATCTCACTCTCTTTGAATCTTCTTTATCATGCTAGGATTAGCAGGAAAAAGCAAAAAATTTCAGAATTGCACCTTGCAATGTGGAGATATTACTGTTTGTGCATTTACAATATTCATTGATTTTTGCCATTGAAAAACATGTTTTTCATATACCAGAAATGTTTGAAGCTACTGACTGAATGAAAGGAGCTGGCATCTCACTCTCTTTGAATCTTCTTTATCATGCTAGGATTAGCAGGAAAAAGCAAAAAATTTCAGAATTGCACCTTGCAATGTGGAGATATTACTGTTTGTGCATTTACAATATTCATTGATTTTTGCCATTGAAAAACATGTTTTTCATATACCAGAAATGTTTGAAGCTACTGACTGAATGAAAGGAGCTGGCATCTCACTCTCTTTGAATCTTCTTTATCATGCTAGGATTAACAGGAAAAAGCAAAAAATTTCAGAATTGCACCTTGCAATGTGGAGATATTACTGTTTGTGCATTTACAATATTCATTGATTTTTGCCATTGAAAAACATGTTTTTCATATACCAGAAATGTTTGAAGCTACTGACTGAATGAAAGGAGCTGGCATCTCACTCTCTTTGAATCTTCTTTATCATGCTAGGATTAACAGGAAAAAGCTAAAAATTTCAGAATTGCACCGTGCAATGTGGAGATATTACTGTTTGTGCATTTACAATATTCATTGATTTTTGCCATTGAAAAACATGTTTTTCATATACCAGAAATGTTTGAAGCTACTGACTGAATGAAAGGAGCTGGCATCTCACTCTCTTTGAATCTTCATCATGCTAGGATTAGCAGGAAAAAGCAAAAAATTTCAGAATTGCACCTTGCAATGTGGAGATATTACTGTTTGTGCATTTACAATATTCATTGATTTTTGCCATTGAAAAACATGTTTTTCATATACCAGAAATGTTTGAAGCTACTGACTGAATGAAAGGAGCTGGCATCTCACTCTCTTTGAATCTTCTTTATCATGCTAGGATTAACAGGAAAAAGCAAAAAATTTCAGAATTGCACCTTGCAATGTGGAGATATTACTGTTTGTGCATTTACAATATTCATTGATTTTTGCCATTGAAAAACATGTTTTTCATATACCAGAAATGTTTGAAGCTACTGACTGAATGAAAGGAGCTGGCATCTCACTCTCTTTGAATCTTCTTTATCATGCTAGGATTAACAGGAAAAAGCTAAAAATTTCAGAATTGCACCGTGCAATGTGGAGATATTACTGTTTGTGCATTTACAATATTCATTGATTTTTGCCATTGAAAAACATGTTTTTCATATACCAGAAATGTTTGAAGCTACTGACTGAATGAAAGGAGCTGGCATCTCACTCTCTTTGAATCTTCTTTATCATGCTAGGATTAGCAGGAAAAAGCAAAAAATTTCAGAATTGCACCTTGCAATGTGGAGATATTACTGTTTGTGCATTTACAATATTCATTGATTTTTGCCATTGAAAAACATGTTTTTCATATACCAGAAATGTTTGAAGCTACTGACTGAATGAAAGGAGCTGGCATCTCACTCTCTTTGAATCTTCATCATGCTAGGATTAGCAGGAAAAAGCAAAAAATTTCAGAATTGCACCTTGCAATGTGGAGATATTACTGTTTGTGAATTTACAATATTCATTGATTTTTGCCATTGAAAAACATGTTTTTCATATACCAGAAATGTTTGAAGCTACTGACTGAATGAAAGGAGCTGGCATCTCACTCTCTTTGAATCTTCTTTATCATGCTAGGATTAGCAGGAAAAAGCTAAAAATTTCAGAATTGCACCGTGCAATGTGGAGATATTACTGTTTGTGCATTTACAATATTCATTGATTTTTGCCATTGAAAAACGTTTTTCATATACCAGAAATGTTTGAAGCTACTGACTGAATGAAAGGAGCTGGCATCTCACTCTCTTTGAATCTTCTTTATCATGCTAGGATTAACAGGAAAAAGCTAAAAATTTCAGAATTGCACCGTGCAATGTGGAGATATTACTGTTTGTGCATTTACAATATTCATTGATTTTTGCCATTGAAAAACATGTTTTTCATATACCAGAAATGTTTGAAGCTACTGACTGAATGAAAGGAGCTGGCATCTCACTCTCTTTGAATCTTCATCATGCTAGGATTAGCAGGAAAAAGCAAAAAATTTCAGAATTGCACCTTGCAATGTGGAGATATTACTGTTTGTGAATTTACAATATTCATTGATTTTTGCCATTGAAAAACATGTTTTTCATATACCAGAAATGTTTGAAGCTACTGACTGAATGAAAGGAGCTGGCATCTCACTCTCTTTGAATCTTCTTTATCATGCTAGGATTAACAGGAAAAAGCAAAAAATTTCAGAATTGCACCTTGCAATGTGGAGATATTACTGTTTGTGCATTTACAATATTCATTGATTTTTGCCATTGAAAAACATGTTTTTCATATACCAGAAATGTTTGAAGCTACTGACTGAATGAAAGGAGCTGGCATCTCACTCTCTTTGAATCTTCTTTATCATGCTAGGATTAACAGGAAAAAGCTAAAAATTTCAGAATTGCACCGTGCAATGTGGAGATATTACTGTTTGTGCATTTACAATATTCATTGATTTTTGCCATTGAAAAACATGTTTTTCATATACCAGAAATGTTTGAAGCTACTGACTGAATGAAAGGAGCTGGCATCTCACTCTCTTTGAATCTTCTTTATCATGCTAGGATTAGCAGGAAAAAGCAAAAAATTTCAGAATTGCACCTTGCAATGTGGAGATATTACTGTTTGTGCATTTACAATATTCATTGATTTTTGCCATTGAAAAACATGTTTTTCATATACCAGAAATGTTTGAAGCTACTGACTGAATGAAAGGAGCTGGCATCTCACTCTCTTTGAATCTTCTTTATCATGCTAGGATTAACAGGAAAAAGCTAAAAATTTCAGAATTGCACCGTGCAATGTGGAGATATTACTGTTTGTGCATTTACAATATTCATTGATTTTTGCCATTGAAAAACATGTTTTTCATATACCAGAAATGTTTGAAGCTACTGACTGAATGAAAGGAGCTGGCATCTCACTCTCTTTGAATCTTCTTTATCATGCCAGGATTAGCAGGAAAAAGCAAAAAATTTCAGAATTGCACCGTGCAATGTGGAGATATTACTGTTTGTGCATTTACAATATTCATTGATTTTTGCCATTGAAAAACATGTTTTTCATATACCAGAAATGTTTGAAGCTACTGACTGAATGAAAGGAGCTGGCATCTCACTCTCTTTGAATCTTCTTTATCATGCTAGGATTAACAGGAAAAAGCAAAAAATTTCAGAATTGCACCTTGCAATGTGGAGATATTACTGTTTGTGCATTTACAATATTCATTGATTTTTGCCATTGAAAAACATGTTTTTCATATACCAGAAATGTTTGAAGCTACTGACTGAATGAAAGGAGCTGGCATCTCACTCTCTTTGAATCTTCTTTATCATGCTAGGATTAACAGGAAAAAGCTAAAAATTTCAGAATTGCACCGTGCAATGTGGAGATATTACTGTTTGTGCATTTACAATATTCATTGATTTTTGCCATTGAAAAACATGTTTTTCATATACCAGAAATGTTTGAAGCTACTGACTGAATGAAAGGAGCTGGCATCTCACTCTCTTTGAATCTTTATCATGCCAGGATTAGCAGGAAAAAGCAAAAAATTTCAGAATTGCACCGTGCAATGTGGAGATATTACTGTTTGTGCATTTACAATATTCATTCATTTTTGCCATTGAAAAACATGTTTTTCATATACCAGAAATGTTTGAAGCTACTGACTGAATGAAAGGAGCTGGCATCTCACTCTCTTTGAATCTTCTTTATCATGCTAGGATTAGCAGGAAAAAGCAAAAAATTTCAGAATTGCACCTTGCAATGTGGAGATATTACTGTTTGTGCATTTACAATATTCATTGATTTTTGCCATTGAAAAACATGTTTTTCATATACCAGAAATGTTTGAAGCTACTGACTGAATGAAAGGAGCTGGCATCTCACTCTCTTTGAATCTTCTTTATCATGCTAGGATTAACAGGAAAAAGCTAAAAATTTCAGAATTGCACCGTGCAATGTGGAGATATTACTGTTTGTGCATTTACAATATTCATTGATTTTTGCCATTGAAAAACATGTTTTTCATATACCAGAAATGTTTGAAGCTACTGACTGAATGAAAGGAGCTGGCATCTCACTCTCTTTGAATCTTCATCATGCTAGGATTAGCAGGAAAAAGCAAAAAATTTCAGAATTGCACCTTGCAATGTGGAGATATTACTGTTTGTGCATTTACAATATTCATTGATTTTTGCCATTGAAAAACATGTTTTTCATATACCAGAAATGTTTGAAGCTACTGACTGAATGAAAGGAGCTGGCATCTCACTCTCTTTGAATCTTCTTTATCATGCTAGGATTAACAGGAAAAAGCAAAAAATTTCAGAATTGCACCTTGCAATGTGGAGATATTACTGTTTGTGCATTTACAATATTCATTGATTTTTGCCATTGAAAAACATGTTTTTCATATACCAGAAATGTTTGAAGCTACTGACTGAATGAAAGGAGCTGGCATCTCACTCTCTTTGAATCTTCTTTATCATGCTAGGATTAACAGGAAAAAGCTAAAAATTTCAGAATTGCACCGTGCAATGTGGAGATATTACTGTTTGTGCATTTACAATATTCATTGATTTTTGCCATTGAAAAACATGTTTTTCATATACCAGAAATGTTTGAAGCTACTGACTGAATGAAAGGAGCTGGCATCTCACTCTCTTTGAATCTTCTTTATCATGCTAGGATTAGCAGGAAAAAGCAAAAAATTTCAGAATTGCACCTTGCAATGTGGAGATATTACTGTTTGTGCATTTACAATATTCATTGATTTTTGCCATTGAAAAACATGTTTTTCATATACCAGAAATGTTTGAAGCTACTGACTGAATGAAAGGAGCTGGCATCTCACTCTCTTTGAATCTTCTTTATCATGCTAGGATTAACAGGAAAAAGCTAAAAATTTCAGAATTGCATCGTGCAATGTGGAGATATTACTGTTTGTGCATTTACAATATTCATTGATTTTTGCCATTGAAAAACATGTTTTTCATATACCAGAAATGTTTGAAGCTACTGACTGAATGAAAGGAGCTGGCATCTCACTCTCTTTGAATCTTCATCATGCTAGGATTAGCAGGAAAAAGCAAAAAATTTCAGAATTGCACCTTGCAATGTGGAGATATTACTGTTTGTGCATTTACAATATTCATTGATTTTTGCCATTGAAAAACATGTTTTTCATATACCAGAAATGTTTGAAGCTACTGACTGAATGAAAGGAGCTGGCATCTCACTCTCTTTGAATCTTCTTTATCATGCTAGGATTAACAGGAAAAAGCAAAAAATTTCAGAATTGCACCTTGCAATGTGGAGATATTACTGTTTGTGCATTTACAATATTCATTGATTTTTGCCATTGAAAAACATGTTTTTCATATACCAGAAATGTTTGAAGCTACTGACTGAATGAAAGGAGCTGGCATCTCACTCTCTTTGAATCTTCTTTATCATGCTAGGATTAACAGGAAAAAGCTAAAAATTTCAGAATTGCACCGTGCAATGTGGAGATATTACTGTTTGTGCATTTACAATATTCATTGATTTTTGCCATTGAAAAACATGTTTTTCATATACCAGAAATGTTTGAAGCTACTGACTGAATGAAAGGAGCTGGCATCTCACTCTCTTTGAATCTTTATCATGCTAGGATTAGCAGGAAAAAGCAAAAAATTTCAGAATTGCACCTTGCAATGTGGAGATATTACTGTTTGTGCATTTACAATATTCATTGATTTTTGCCATTGAAAAACATGTTTTTCATATACCAGAAATGTTTGAAGCTACTGACTGAATGAAAGGAGCTGGCATCTCACTCTCTTTGAATCTTCTTTATCATGCTAGGATTAACAGGAAAAAGCTAAAAATTTCAGAATTGCACCGTGCAATGTGGAGATATTACTGTTTGTGCATTTACAATATTCATTGATTTTTGCCATTGAAAAACATGTTTTTCATATACCAGAAATGTTTGAAGCTACTGACTGAATGAAAGGAGCTGGCATCTCACTCTCTTTGAATCTTCTTTATCATGCCAGGATTAGCAGGAAAAAGCAAAAAATTTCAGAATTGCACCGTGCAATGTGGAGATATTACTGTTTGTGCATTTACAATATTCATTCATTTTTGCCATTGAAAAACATGTTTTTCATATACCAGAAATGTTTGAAGCTACTGACTGAATGAAAGGAGCTGGCATCTCACTCTCTTTGAATCTTCTTTATCATGCTAGGATTAACAGGAAAAAGCAAAAAATTTCAGAATTGCACCTTGCAATGTGGAGATATTACTGTTTGTGCATTTACAATATTCATTGATTTTTGCCATTGAAAAACATGTTTTTCATATACCAGAAATGTTTGAAGCTACTGACTGAATGAAAGGAGCTGGCATCTCACTCTCTTTGAATCTTCTTTATCATGCTAGGATTAACAGGAAAAAGCTAAAAATTTCAGAATTGCACCGTGCAATGTGGAGATATTACTGTTTGTGCATTTACAATATTCATTGATTTTTGCCATTGAAAAACATGTTTTTCATATACCAGAAATGTTTGAAGCTACTGACTGAATGAAAGGAGCTGGCATCTCACTCTCTTTGAATCTTCTTTATCATGCTAGGATTAACAGGAAAAAGCAAAAAATTTCAGAATTGCACCTTGCAATGTGGAGATATTACTGTTTGTGCATTTACAATATTCATTCATTTTTGCCATTGAAAAACATGTTTTTCATATACCAGAAATGTTTGAAGCTACTGACTGAATGAAAGGAGCTGGCATCTCACTCTCTTTGAATCTTCTTTATCATGCTAGGATTAGCAGGAAAAAGCAAAAAATTTCAGAATTGCACCTTGCAATGTGGAGATATTACTGTTTGTGCATTTACAATATTCATTGATTTTTGCCATTGAAAAACATGTTTTTCATATACCAGAAATGTTTGAAGCTACTGACTGAATGAAAGGAGCTGGCATCTCACTCTCTTTGAATCTTCTTTATCATGCTAGGATTAACAGGAAAAAGCTAAAAATTTCAGAATTGCACCGTGCAATGTGGAGATATTACTGTTTGTGCATTTACAATATTCATTGATTTTTGCCATTGAAAAACATGTTTTTCATATACCAGAAATGTTTGAAGCTACTGACTGAATGAAAGGAGCTGGCATCTCACTCTCTTTGAATCTTCATCATGCTAGGATTAGCAGGAAAAAGCAAAAAATTTCAGAATTGCACCTTGCAATGTGGAGATATTACTGTTTGTGCATTTACAATATTCATTGATTTTTGCCATTGAAAAACATGTTTTTCATATACCAGAAATGTTTGAAGCTACTGACTGAATGAAAGGAGCTGGCATCTCACTCTCTTTGAATCTTCTTTATCATGCTAGGATTAACAGGAAAAAGCAAAAAATTTCAGAATTGCACCTTGCAATGTGGAGATATTACTGTTTGTGCATTTACAATATTCATTGATTTTTGCCATTGAAAAACATGTTTTTCATATACCAGAAATGTTTGAAGCTACTGACTGAATGAAAGGAGCTGGCATCTCACTCTCTTTGAATCTTCTTTATCATGCTAGGATTAACAGGAAAAAGCTAAAAATTTCAGAATTGCACCGTGCAATGTGGAGATATTACTGTTTGTGCATTTACAATATTCATTGATTTTTGCCATTGAAAAACATGTTTTTCATATACCAGAAATGTTTGAAGCTACTGACTGAATGAAAGGAGCTGGCATCTCACTCTCTTTGAATCTTCTTTATCATGCTAGGATTAGCAGGAAAAAGCAAAAAATTTCAGAATTGCACCTTGCAATGTGGAGATATTACTGTTTGTGCATTTACAATATTCATTGATTTTTGCCATTGAAAAACATGTTTTTCATATACCAGAAATGTTTGAAGCTACTGACTGAATGAAAGGAGCTGGCATCTCACTCTCTTTGAATCTTCTTTATCATGCTAGGATTAACAGGAAAAAGCTAAAAATTTCAGAATTGCACCGTGCAATGTGGAGATATTACTGTTTGTGCATTTACAATATTCATTGATTTTTGCCATTGAAAAACATGTTTTTCATATACCAGAAATGTTTGAAGCTACTGACTGAATGAAAGGAGCTGGCATCTCACTCTCTTTGAATCTTCATCATGCTAGGATTAGCAGGAAAAAGCAAAAAATTTCAGAATTGCACCTTGCAATGTGGAGATATTACTGTTTGTGCATTTACAATATTCATTGATTTTTGCCATTGAAAAACATGTTTTTCATATACCAGAAATGTTTGAAGCTACTGACTGAATGAAAGGAGCTGGCATCTCACTCTCTTTGAATCTTCTTTATCATGCTAGGATTAACAGGAAAAAGCAAAAAATTTCAGAATTGCACCTTGCAATGTGGAGATATTACTGTTTGTGCATTTACAATATTCATTGATTTTTGCCATTGAAAAACATGTTTTTCATATACCAGAAATGTTTGAAGCTACTGACTGAATGAAAGGAGCTGGCATCTCACTCTCTTTGAATCTTCTTTATCATGCTAGGATTAACAGGAAAAAGCTAAAAATTTCAGAATTGCACCGTGCAATGTGGAGATATTACTGTTTGTGCATTTACAATATTCATTGATTTTTGCCATTGAAAAACATGTTTTTCATATACCAGAAATGTTTGAAGCTACTGACTGAATGAAAGGAGCTGGCATCTCACTCTCTTTGAATCTTCTTTATCATGCTAGGATTAGCAGGAAAAAGCAAAAAATTTCAGAATTGCACCTTGCAATGTGGAGATATTACTGTTTGTGCATTTACAATATTCATTGATTTTTGCCATTGAAAAACATGTTTTTCATATACCAGAAATGTTTGAAGCTACTGACTGAATGAAAGGAGCTGGCATCTCACTCTCTTTGAATCTTCTTTATCATGCTAGGATTAACAGGAAAAAGCTAAAAATTTCAGAATTGCACCGTGCAATGTGGAGATATTACTGTTTGTGCATTTACAATATTCATTGATTTTTGCCATTGAAAAACATGTTTTTCATATACCAGAAATGTTTGAAGCTACTGACTGAATGAAAGGAGCTGGCATCTCACTCTCTTTGAATCTTCTTTATCATGCCAGGATTAGCAGGAAAAAGCAAAAAATTTCAGAATTGCACCGTGCAATGTGGAGATATTACTGTTTGTGCATTTACAATATTCATTCATTTTTGCCATTGAAAAACATGTTTTTCATATACCAGAAATGTTTGAAGCTACTGACTGAATGAAAGGAGCTGGCATCTCACTCTCTTTGAATCTTCTTTATCATGCTAGGATTAACAGGAAAAAGCAAAAAATTTCAGAATTGCACCTTGCAATGTGGAGATATTACTGTTTGTGCATTTACAATATTCATTGATTTTTGCCATTGAAAAACATGTTTTTCATATACCAGAAATGTTTGAAGCTACTGACTGAATGAAAGGAGCTGGCATCTCACTCTCTTTGAATCTTCTTTATCATGCTAGGATTAACAGGAAAAAGCTAAAAATTTCAGAATTGCACCGTGCAATGTGGAGATATTACTGTTTGTGCATTTACAATATTCATTGATTTTTGCCATTGAAAAACATGTTTTTCATATACCAGAAATGTTTGAAGCTACTGACTGAATGAAAGGAGCTGGCATCTCACTCTCTTTGAATCTTCTTTATCATGCTAGGATTAACAGGAAAAAGCAAAAAATTTCAGAATTGCACCTTGCAATGTGGAGATATTACTGTTTGTGCATTTACAATATTCATTGATTTTTGCCATTGAAAAACATGTTTTTCATATACCAGAAATGTTTGAAGCTACTGACTGAATGAAAGGAGCTGGCATCTCACTCTCTTTGAATCTTCTTTATCATGCTAGGATTAACAGGAAAAAGCTAAAAATTTCAGAATTGCACCGTGCAATGTGGAGATATTACTGTTTGTGCATTTACAATATTCATTGATTTTTGCCATTGAAAAACATGTTTTTCATATACCAGAAATGTTTGAAGCTACTGACTGAATGAAAGGAGCTGGCATCTCACTCTCTTTGAATCTTCATCATGCTAGGATTAGCAGGAAAAAGCAAAAAATTTCAGAATTGCACCTTGCAATGTGGAGATATTACTGTTTGTGCATTTACAATATTCATTGATTTTTGCCATTGAAAAACATGTTTTTCATATACCAGAAATGTTTGAAGCTACTGACTGAATGAAAGGAGCTGGCATCTCACTCTCTTTGAATCTTCTTTATCATGCTAGGATTAACAGGAAAAAGCAAAAAATTTCAGAATTGCACCTTGCAATGTGGAG